>NC_087201.1:22310500-22348000 GCF_015104395.2 Macrobrachium nipponense | reverse complement strand
GGCCTGTCCCATATCGTTGCCAGACGCACAATCATGGCTGACTTTAGCCTTACAGTAATAAAAACTACTGAGGCTAGAGGGTTGCAATTTGGTCTGTTTGATGATTGGGATGTGGATGATCAACATACCAATTTACAGCCTTCTAGCCTCAATGGCCTTTAAAATCTGAGGGCGGCCAGAAAAAAAGTGCCGAATTCCACTTCTAGATCAAGTTCACCACAGGGACTTCCGTAGCTACTAAACTACAGTGAGGGTAAGTAAGAGTAACTAGATAATCGGTCAAGAGAGAGTGAGCTCAGTCAGTTATCCATGGCTAGTTGAATAGATAACAAAAGTGTTCCACAATCATAGTTCGCTCTCGTAACTTGTCTCTGCACTATTCCTAAAGTATATGCATGAGCTTAAATATAGCCATGTGTAGACGCAAACATTAATGAGGTAAGATAATCACCATTTACATATCACAATTATTACTTATCACTGTTTCCCTCCTTAATTATATCCTTCTCAATGGATCGTTTAAAAACAATAAAAGTTTTCCTTATTTTCTATATTTCCCTATTTATCTGTACTTTCTTTTCGGTCACTTTCCTTTAGTGTAACGTTATCCTTGACAATCTCTCTGCTGCCAACTGTCAAGCCAAAATACAGGTTAGGTGTAAGAAATTATGCCAGACAAAATGATCAGAAGCTTTGGGAATGAGAAGGAGACAGAGAACTTCATGGAAGTAATTAGTCTCGTATGAATATGCCCCTTGGGAAGACAGTTCCCCAGTTGCCAAAGTTCGCCAGAAAGTTTTCTCGGTGGCTCAAACTTGCTCTGAATTAAAGGCGATCTTTGGAAATATGTAAAAATATTTTATTTTTATTTTTTGCATTCGACCCTTTCGTCTCCCACCTTCAGACATTTACATTTTCACGTCAGTTTGCTTTTGCAGACGATGGTATACGTTGTCCTGAACACTTCCTTTTGTCTAACTCTCTACGAATTCATAATCTAGGAAAATCTTCTTTGAATGTAAGAGAATTCGAATAAGTCGAGAAAGTCATCAAGTGAATATAGTCATTGATCAATTAATAGATTTTTAAAAATGAAATATGATTGAGTGAATCCTAAAGGTGAAGAATGGCTAAGTTCAGGTGCCTAAACAGCATGTGGTAACAACGTCAAGAAATCACAGTGGCTGGTGAAAGTCCAGGGAACTTTGGTCAATGAAAGCGAGAGTTAGGTTAGAAATGAGTCATATACAATTACTTCGAAATTCCTGCAGGGAAGATAAGATGGTTAGTTGGATGAGGGAAGAATATAGATCATATTCTACGTAACTGGAAATTTACAAACAGGGGAACAAAGTTTAAGTAGTTACATCAACTTCAACAAAAGAAAAGGTAGGGTGTTTCTCAAGCGCTTGCGGAGAAATTGTCAGATAATTTGATCAAAAAGTCAATGCAAAATATTGAATGGCCAACTAACCTAAGTAAAGAAATAAGACGGAGAAATGAAATAGAAATGGCAATTATGGGGTAAAGATGACAAACGAAGAAAATTGATAATCGATAAACGGAGGAGAGGTAGGACTTAACATTTAAATGTACAAGACATATATGAAGCTGAAATTCATAAAGTCATGTGCGAGTAGCTACCGCTTAACGTTACTAGAATCAGTCAAATAAGGACTCGATGGAGCTGAGTATGACGATGAACACCCGTTCACACCCTCAGCCGAGCGCTTAGGTGTGATAGCTGCTGGAGAGAAAGTATCCTACTTTTTGGAGCCCTCTGTTTGAGTAGAGCATTGTTCATCGATAGATCTCAATCTTTTCGTTATTAAGCGCTTATTAAATTAAAAGTTGTATTCGTTGGTTCATCTACACGCGTAAACAATACTCACATACATACACATGCATATATAAATATATATATATATATATATATATATATATATATATATATATATATATATATATATATATATATACACACACAGACAAAAGCCATGAAGGAAAGTGAAACGTAAGAGTACTGTGAAGCTTTTTCGACTCAATGTCCTTTACTTAACAGTCTACTAAGTACTCCTTCGTTCCACTCTCCTTTCGTGGCTTTTGCCTTTATTTATATATTCATCACATTCCAAATTTTCGTGTATCTTACTTCGAGAAATGCAAAACTGTAGACAAGGGCTTTGGGCTCGAGCAGTTGAGGCCCCGCGCATCCACTGATTGCTTCAGGATCAACCATAATGACAAAAAGAGGATAATTAAAGTGATACTATCGGTGACGCCAAGGACATTGGTAGCGTCTCTCCCGGCCTCTCTTCAATATGTATACTATTTTAGCCACTTTTCTGAACTCAGTGAAAAAATCCTAAAGCTCTCAGGAGTCCTCGTGCGCCTGCAAGGTCACCACCTCCCAGATATTAGTCAGAGGAAATCATTATTCTCGAGCTTTTTATTCTACATTTTTAAACATGGAATTTTTGGCTTGTTCTGTTTATTATTTCTATCTTTCAAGAGGCAAATTTATCGTGATATTTTCCTTCTGGCATTCTTCCGCTGTTTCATTCAAGCCTGGGCCTAATAAAAACAATCGGTATTGCCGATGGATTTACATAAAAAAAAGAAGAGAAACAGAAACCGGGAACAGCAGATAATATCAAAAGAGGCAAGTTAATTCCAGACTGTCAGACTTTGTTACTTTTGAAACGGTCTGCAATATTCGTAAGAGTTCTGGACATAGGCCTAGTACTTTTAACATATCTATTATTTAGGAAATAATACTGTTTAACCATGAAGAGAAGGGATGAGACTAATATGGGGTTGTGGGGGGGGGGGGGGGGTGGCGGTAGAGTAATGCAGATGGAGGAGTCTGGTGGGAGAGAGAGCGAGAGGAAGACCGAAGAACCTAGGGTGGATTGGTCTAGTGTAAAGAAGATCTGAGAGACAAACAATTATCGTCAGAGGACGATGTGTTCGACCGAGCCAGGTGGAAGAGGAAAGCTGTCAGAAACATAGACCTCTACACAGAAGAGTGAATAGATGCAGAGAAAGAAGACTACTTAACCTTGAAGACTCATAATCAGAACCAGAAAAAGAGGTATTCACTCAGATATTTGTAGTATTCTCTCAAGATATTACATATCCTATCAATTGCAAGGCACAAAATATTTAGGAAACATTCATTTGAGACTTGGCACTGGATATTTAAAACAGAACAACATTCTATTAACGCAGTTTTTCCATCTAGGTCATATCTATTGCTGCGAAACCTATTTAGACCATTTCTGTTCCTTCTTGACGTGACGCCGCCCTCTCTGGCGAGTGGTTCTGGGAGGTTCTGGAACCGAAGGTGTCGCTCTGACACCTGGGTCAAACACATGCATGCAATCGTGCTTCCACGGACTCAGCCCTAGGTCTGAGAATAGAAGTTCTCCCTGGGATCAATATTAGATTATCTTAAAGCTGTATACATGTGAAAACAAGACCTTCTGTGCCAATAATATCTGCTAATACAAGTGGACTACAATTCAATTGGTGTCATGTTGACACAAATATTGACAGAAAATGCATAGCCTTCCTAGGTGGATTAGAGCATAGTTTATTTCAAGTCAATGTTAGGTCTTCCAAGTATGCAGGTGATGTGAGAGTGGTACTATGCAGTCGGTGGTGTTCAGGAAATCTGCTCCACAACATGGCCTATTCTGTCGCCATATTTGCTTATTATTAAAAGTTAAAGTCCGAATACGAAAAAAGTATATATTCCCTTGTCATCTACCTATTGTTGTTATTACTCTTACATACGTCAAGGAGGCTATTCTTGGGTTCGTTTCCTTTGTTTGTCTGTTTGTTAGCGGGATTCCGAAACATTTACGGTGAATTTCTACGAAATTTGTACCAGATGGACCCTCCTGACTGGCTTGAATTCATTCGACTCTCAAAGATACGAATTTAACGATTGGGAAACAGAACTTTGGTGAGATGGACCGGACTTTTATTATTATTATTATTATTATTATTATTATTATTATTATTATTATTATTATTATTATTATTATTATTATTATTATTATTATTACTTTCGACACCGATCATTTATTTTCTTCTCGTTAGAAGTACATAAATTCTTTTTCTAAAGAAATTACTGATAGATAAATTTGCCAAGTATTACCTGATAAGCATAATGCTAATTGCCATAATCAAGTTAGTTTAGAGAACCGCTACATTCATTTAACTACAAAACACTGTGAAAACTCCGTTTCTTTAGTAGATAAAAACTGGAACAGAATAAACAGCTCATATTCTTAGCCCGCTCACAACAATGACTTTTGTAAGCGCATACCTCGCTGCGTCAATGAACGTGGGTCTGAATAGGACGATTTCGTTCAGGATTCATAGATAAGAAGAAGAAGAAGAAGAAAACGTTGTTTTCGTCCTGCCTCGAACGTTTTTTCGTAAATATGAGTAAAACTTTAACGTTTTCGTGATGATGACCAGGTCCTCAGCGTGTTGACGCAGTATATCCGAATATAGCGGGAAAGATTGGCATTACATAAAAAGGGTGTTCTGCGTCAGTTAGATGCGCAGAGCAGACACCTAACGGAGTGCGTCTTAAGCCTAGGGTTGGAATATCACTTAGCTTCAATGACAGTAGCGAAGCTTCGCATTATATATATATATATATATATATATATATATATATATATATATATATATATATATATATATATATATATATATATATATATATCATACATACATATATATAACAGTATTTACTAGGCCTACGTATAATAACATGGTTGGCTATGACAGGCACACAGCAAGACGCGTTTATTCCAAACTGTATCCATCTTTCGTTTGTTCTACGCATCTAACTGATATTTTATCAAACAATAATGTTTGTGTCAAAAATACATATATATATATTAGAATGTTTGTATACACAATGGCATGCGCGTTTAGTGACGTATTTGCCCGTATGGTTGCATTTTTTGCTTACAGGGATATCAACACCGTATCTGAGATCTTTAAGTTCAGGCGTTAAAGTTCAATCACCACTGAATCCATTTGAAATGAAACAAAGGCAACGTATTGACAAGAAGCTTTGCATTTGTGATGCTAAGGACACAGACAACGGAACTCACTCAATCACATCCGCGAAAGTGTCTTGATGAAGTTATTAGACTAAAACAAAGAGGAAGAAAACACGAGCTCATGAGGTATGACGTCTAATGGAGGGTGTATGTAACGCTATCAGCGAGGTGTTGTGTCTGCCGCACTGCGTACTATAACAGCCACCGCCGAGAGAGAGAGAGAGAGAGAGAGAGAGAGAGAGAGAGACTGACGCATCATGAAGCCAACTTGATATTTCAGTTTCCCCTTTCACTGGGGATGTAACAATAACGTTTCTTTGCCGTCAACTTTGTCATAATGCCTCTGGATATGATTGGGCTTCGAGTGCGGTCTGCTTCGCATTTTGTACGAGATCATATTATGAGCTGCTCCTTTTCTCTCCTCCCTCTGGCTAGACTGTTACACGGACGCAACAAGGATATGAGCGTGTGTGTGTATATATAAATTCTCCTGTTAAAAAAGGATACGTGTCAAGTATAAAAGGGCCCATTAATACAATCTGATTTAAAGCTAAAGACTATATTTCGGTGGACTGACTCCCACCGTTATCAAGTAGTGAATGCCAGAAGAAGTTACATTAGCGAAATATATTGCTGCCAAAAGAAATATATTGTCTACATAGTCAGAGTTCCTTTTAATTAAGACATGAGGTCTTTTTTTAAGCGGCTTACATTCTTATTTGAGCTATTCTAAGAGATCCCTCTTCAGTGGGTTGGATGATACCTGCAATTTGGTTTTCTTCCAAGACATTGCCAACAATCGGTCATCTTAAACATCTTATCCAAATGCGCCATGATTTGTTAACTAATTAATTGCATTTATGTGCCTCTGGTCTTCCTTATGTAAAATATAAATATTTTTTTTCTAGTGCCGATTTTACAACCTTAGTGAGGGGAACTTATCCCCTATTGCTATTCCGGTTTAGACGTAAAAATGACTGGTCCGATATCATCAGGTGCCAATCTGGAGGTTTCTCCTGTTCAGGCGAAAGCTGACGCAACAGGAGACTCTGTGTTATGGTAAAAATACTCCAACAGATAAAAGAAAGGGTGATGTAGAAAAGTTGAATCTAATCTAAACAAGTGCAAAAATGCGTCGAAGAAATTTCTGTACATCGTCTAATCAAGACCACCGAAAATACATCTCGGTATAATGCTGTATGACCCGCGGTCCATGAAATCTTAACCACGGGCCGGTGATGGCCTGGCCTATATCGTTGCCAGTCATACGATTATGGCTAACTTTAACCATGAATAAAACAAAAGCTACTGAGGCTAGAGAGCTGCATTTTCATATGTTTGATGATTGGTGGGCAGATGTTCTACATACTAATTTGCAGCTCTCTAGCTTCAGTAGTTTTTAAGATCTGAGGGCGGACTGAAAAAGTGACAGAAAACTAAAATGATTAAGCATGGAATAAATTTTAAAAACCTTGAAGGCAAAAAGTGGGAGCCAACTCCAAAGAGAAGGACTGACCCAATTTCAATTAAGGGGCAAAGTTCTTTTCTTTCATTTTTTTTTTTCTAACGGTCGAATAGTACCAAGAAGCAGGGGCTTCATTTTGGGGTGCTGGTGTGGGCATCTGCCCCCACCCCCTCAAGATGCTTATGCCCATCCCTAGCCTTTGAAATAATAATAATAATAATAAAATAATAATAATAATAATAATAATAATAATAATAATAATAATAATAATACCAGACTCTCTTCACTCCTATATTGTCATTCTAATTTCTAGTTTTATGTGACTATATATATTATGCGGCTGGGTATAGTACACCTGTTTGCTTCTTTATTAACTCAACACAACTCTTATATGACTTACAAATGCTCCAAAACACGCACAAATTTCCCTGGTGAAGGAGGGGGAGGGGTGGCTACCCCACCCGCACTACCCCCAGCTGATAGGGCTGGCTGCTTCGCTCGCCCCCAACCCATACCATAAGCCCTAAACCTGAAATGACGCACTGCTAGGGAGGATATGCCTAATCAATGGGTCTTTATTTAATTTCTTCTCTTTTTTTTAACACTAACTAGTTACAGCGAGACGGTTTCCTTCCCTTTCTTTTGTGTAGGTGAAAATTCGAAAAACATTTCCTAAAGGTAACGCAGGGCTTTCATTCCGCAGTTAGTCGAGGGAGGCTCAGTAGCTTCCCTATCACTTGGTTAGGTGATTATTTCACTCCATTCGCTGGTAGCCTTTGGAATCCTCTCCTTTCATCCCTTCCATATGCATCACAGTCTTTTATTTGAGGAGTGGTCCAAAACTACATTCAAATCACGCCCAGTCATTTTTTTCTCCCAGTTTTTCGTACTAGAAACTGAACAAACCGGAGGCTGCGCAGTGACACGGATTGTCGCTCTAATCAGTTATAACATAACAAATGGTAAATTTTCGCTTTATGAAAGTAGTGGGAAGACATAAGTGGCAATTAGCGGACTAACGTTTATAGAGTTATGTGGGAAACGGTGCCAATACGATTTGTTTTATTTGTCTGGAAACTTGCGTACTCTCGTCCCTTCTCAACTTTCTTGGATACCGTAATAGTCTCAAATAACCATTTAGTTACTTAGCTACAAAATAGTTTATGATGGGCTTAAACATACGATGAGTGCTAATAATACGTCCATAGTTGATTGAGGCTGTAGCTAAAATAAATAAATAAAATAAAATAAAATAAAAATGCGCATCATTCCTGAAAGTATCTATAGAAACAACTTTCCAGAATAGCACCAGAGTGGATAGAGATAAGAAGGTCGACATCTACTCGATTTTGAAACAAAAAGTGACTTAAAACTTTCTGATTTCATCACTTTGTTGAGAAAATTGCTTGGGGTTATTTCCTGTACATGATCCTTTAAGGCTGGAGTCAGAAAATATATGTGAACAAAAGGGCAGAGATAAACGAGAGCTGGATGGAAACTCATTGGGAAATTGATGGCTTAGATGGGCCAATTTCCCAAACGAGTGTTCCAGGACAGCTTAGCACGGTTGGCTTTTTATCACTAGTAACGCGTAAATGACCATTTAACGCCATTATGGCTAATGACAGTAACTCTACGGACATTTCCCAGCGAATTTCATTTACTCCAGGTACATGACGGCCGGCGAAAAATGATGGCGCTAATCTCTCTCGTAATCTTAGTGAAAGTTTCAACGGCACGACTTCATTAAGTATGCTCACGTTTTAAGCACTCCAATTCTTTTAAAGGCAAACAACAAAGGAAATATTAAACCGTAAGACAGTGAAGAATCTCTGAAATAGAATAGATTATATTGTTTCTCTGTTTTGGTAGTGTCCACCGCCATAGCGATCTGACCACCTATGGAATGGTTTACTGGGGGCAATAGGAGTTCATCTAATATCTTGAGTAACGGGTGCATAGTATGTTAGGCTTTGCTTCTTGAAGATTCTGATCCGAGGTTTTCAACTGAAGTTTCACTGGTATTTCTCAATATTTCCTCTATCTAAGAAAATCCCTATTCGTGTTCCTAGTGTCTAATATTTTCATTTTAAATTCATGTTCCCAGTCTTATGAGCATAAGGAAGAGAGTAAGATTGTCTTCTGAGAAGACAAGGCAACTAATTTTAGTTCAGTCTTTACTTATTAATCCAGGGTTTATCGGCGAATAATTTATACTAGGAGTGATGACAAAATTCTTTAAAAGTTACGACAACAAAACTTAAGGTCTTTCGTCTCAAAGAATGATGCTATGTTATATTCACCGCTGAAGCAAGTGAAAAATGCCACGGCCCATGGAACTTTCAGCAGCGGACCATGAATCTTCCAGTCACGGCCCGGTGGTGGCCTGTATTGTTGACACCTATAACGGAGCCGGACGCACGATCATGGTTAACTTTAACTTTAAATATATTAAATACTACTGAGGCTAGAGGGCTGCAATTGGGTGTGTTTGACGAATGGATGATGGATGATCAACGCAGCAATTTGCAGCTCTCTAGCCTCAGTAGTTTTTTTAGATTTATCCGTCTCAATAGTTTTCTATTTCGGAAAGCTAAAACAATGAAAACTCAAAAAATTCTTTCAGTGGGTCAAATCCTCTTCTTAATTCTCAAAAGCACTAAACTGGATTAGTCATGCAGAGGGTTACTGCTTACAGTGCGCCTTCGATGGTACGCTGCAAGGAATCCCGAGAGTTGTAGGTCCTCCTTGGGTTAACCTTGCGAGAGTTAACTTTAACTATTTGAGAATAATAGTGACGAAGGAAGTATTGGCCATCCCGGAAGGAAAAAAAAAGAGTCGACAAGGCAATGAAGCCCTTCACACTATTTTGGGAAAACAGAATCCACCACCTGAAGAGGTAGAAACCCTCCAAAGCAAAGGCAGAACTCGGTGGATGGTTCATCAGCTGCCTTCCATTACCTGAAAGTAAGAACCTTCTCCTAAAGCCAGAATAACCTTAATTAACCGAGTGAAATTATAACACCTACGGCTGCCTCGGTTCTGAAGTCATGAAGGTGGATGAGCCTTAGGGCAAAGATTGTCACCCACTGCCTGCTTGCGCTGGAACTTGGGTGACCTTTAAAACAACCATTTTAGGTCTTTGGCAAATGACTTCTTCGGTTTAAGAGTTTAACCTTTGGATTAACGAGCATTTGTGACTGAAGATACGATTAGCGAGAAATCGGCATCCAATGGCGAGCGTTTAAAGGCGACCCTTCCCTTGGACTCACTGCCACGTGGCTCGGAGGCTTTGGACATTGCTATGATAGAACGGATAAAGTCTCTCTGATAAAGTATAACAGCGTCGTTCTAAGGAGGTAATGTTAACAGGAACACTTGCAACATTAAGTAAACTCTACATTGATCATAAACTGCCGGGAAGGTGATGGATCACAGATAAATACTAAAATCAGGCAAATCACAGTCTATCAATCTATTAACGCGATATGGAAAACCAAACTCGTCAATAAAGTGAGAACGTGGAACTTCGTACATAAGTATAATAATAAAAACAATTAAATATTACTACCTAGAAATCTCTAAAATGAAATGAGGTCCCAAGTTTTTTTTTCAGGTCCATGCAAAATAACTTATGATCCTAAAAATCTTTTCTTTCTGGGAAACTTCTGCACATTTCATTTTTCATCTTTCTCAGAGGTGGTCAGAGTTAAGTATACTGTTGAAATGCCTGCAAAACTTTCGTCTTATCAAGCTTATGCTGTAGAAGTCCAACGACCATAACACACACTGGGCTTTCTCCTACCAATGACACCATTTCTGCTATTCTTGACTCAGCTGGAGGATAGAGTGATCACAGTGGCATATGTAGGCAAACAAGAAATTTAAGTAACTGCTCAGCAGAATGTGAAAGTTGTACGGTCATATCCACAACAATTTTAAAGTTATTAATTTTTTTAATCAGAGAATGACATTGCGGACACCCTGTATATATTTGCCATTTATGCATTTCAGTGGTATTTCAATGCCACTACTTGAGTTCCACTGTAGGCAGAACCCTTTCTTCATTCTTGCTGCCCAGCGCCTCTAACTATGGCTCCTTAGCACAACTGTTTTCTCAAAGTTCCGGCCTTAGATCCTTCCATTTCGTCTCATTAGTTTTCTGAACCTCTCTGTGGCCCAACACTACGACCACTTCTTTCCGAAAAAGTTTCCCCAGTGGTGGGCTTAGCAACCCAAAGTTCATAAATCAAATAAAATCAATATGGGAATCAAATACCGTACGAGGAAAATATTTTTCGTAAGTGTATATTATGGATTTTGTTTTCTATTCACGGTTCTTCTCAGAAGCTTCATCGTCATCGGACAAAAAATTATCACAATGTGTTAGAAAGAAAAAAAATACATTTCAAGATTGAAGAATGAATCCCATTTATTCTTTCATACCACCAGACCTCTACATCTATGACCAGAGAAAATCTATTTGAAGAAAAATGCCTTCATCCCCGTTAGATGAATGTTTTCGTAATATAATTTTACGTCAAGTGATGATTCGGAAAGTTTTCTGCAATTGAAGAGGAAATCTGGGTATGCGGGAAAGGTTCAAGTCCTTAATCTGTGTTCACGTCTGGGAATGATGCGAAATGTTGGGAGGGGGAAGAAATATGGCTTCCCCCTCTCAGGAGCTCCGTAATCAAAGCATTAGGGAGCGATGCCACCTGTTGCCCTCGAATTCTACGCCTATGCGCCTCGTTTGTCTACATTAGCGCTGCTCCTCTCTTTCTGGACCCACGCTCTTCTTTTCTATTGACTTTCCTTTGTGGATTCTATTTCCTTCTCTTTTTATTTGATTGGTTTCAGTTTATGGCTCTTTTTCGCTTCTTTTTTCTCCTCGTGTTTTACAGAAGTCTTTACTAATGTTAAATTTTGAATTGTTAGTTGCATCTCTTTTTATTTATTTTACTTGGGCCCTCTTTCTACCCTCGTCTATTCTCTCTTTTATTTCTTTACAATTGCTGCATGTGTATTTTATTTTCACCCACTCTCTGGCTAACTTACCGAAGTCAGAATGATAAAGCTAAAATCCAAAGCCATAGGAAAGGTCCAGAATACTATCCAGGGATCAATTTATCTTCAAAAGACATCATTCAATTTTTTGCAACCTCGTCAAATGACTAACTTTCCTTAGTATGTCTATAGCCGAACAATATCTATTTAATTTCCTTAACTGATTATTATATTTCATAACAATCCTTCACCTTAATTAGGTAATTATCAGTTTTTTTTCTGTTATCTCAAAATGACGAAAAATCCCTTTTTCGTATCTATTTAACAAAACTATTTTGAGATTTTTTCAATCTCAAGGTAATTACTGCTTATGTGCATTACATATGCTTAAATCTGATATTGATCTTTTTCCCAATATACGAGTAACGACCATGAGATGCAGTTCATATAACGCATCCTAAATAGTTATGAAATCTTATGAGTATTTTTTTATTTCTTTTTTTTTTTCCTGCATGAAGCATTAAGGATTAAGATATTCCATTATTACGAAACTGTACACCAGCAGCCTTCTGAGAACTATAAAGATATCAAAATTATTGAGATGGTGGTACCCTTTTCTAAGTGGCAATCGTACAAGACTAAAAGTATTACTGGGACTGAATCCAGTCAATCAGAACGGAGAGATTTCAACGAATACAGAAATTGTAACCAATTCTCAAAATCATGCAGCAGATGGAGAATATGGAAGAATAAGCCCTTTGTTAGAAGCTCGCGACCTTCAGTCAAAGTAAAAGCAGAATTTTTTGAGGCACAGACACTTTCGAGTGAAAAACAGTTGCCTGTGAAAGAATGAAAATTCCGGTTTTTATACCAGCGTTGCTAATTAGGGAATGTCGCTATCGTTGATTAATAGCTATCGTCAAAGTTTTTCAATTTCACTTCGCAAAAGCAGATTATTCTAGCTAGGACAACTTTTTCCCACGGGCCTCAGCTCTGACACATCATTACATATGAACATGATATAGTTTAGACATGTTGTTCAGCATTTAAATTATCTCACTTTTTCAGAAATGATTTGTCAGTGGAAAATGAATTTAGTCTTACTCATTTTAACTTAACACAATCACAGACACTTACATAAATGAAATAAAAATTCCAACAAATAAATGATACCAAGTACCAAGAAGGTCTGTTGTGGTAGGATGGCCATTTTGGATAAATACTTATAAGACCCTGATGATCACAAAAATCACCGAGAGCCCTGAAGTTAGACATACATCAGTGCTAAGACTGGTCGTTCTTCTTCAAGGAAATCAATTTCTTCACTTCTCTTGATTAGAAAGTAGAAACATTTTTCCGTACCTGAAAAAATAATGCTCTTACTTTTGAGATGTCATCTGAGAAATCCTCGTACCCTCAGAGCAAAGTAGTCCTCCACTGCAAGCACTCTAGATTAATGGGAGATACGATTTCCAAGAAGCCACGAACAGGCATACATTCACTCATGCACCCATTCAGTATGTATGAATATATATCTGTATGAAGAAAGAAAGCTTTTGATAGAGATGGTAGGTGCAGTCAATGGAGGTTGCATGTAACTTACCTTACAGCATAATGATATTTAAGAGGACCAATTAAGACATTTGCTGATAACATCAAACGTTTGATAAAGGAGCGATAAGCCGTGAGTGTAAGCTGGGTTACAGAAACGTCTTACTTCCCCACAGTTGGTGAATATTGCATTTCATGAGAGGTGTGATGATTGCGGTCAAGTAAGGGGTAGGGAAGGTGAGAGCAGATTTTGCTGTTTAAAAGAAAAAGTTTTAATACGCGAATGAGCAGCTGATGTTTGCCGATGATTCGGTTTTAATCTCTGATATAAAGATAAACTACTCACATTGATAGGAAGGTTCGTAAGTATTTGAAAGAAGAGGCAATGAGTATGGAATTGTGAGGATGTGGGAAAATTGACAAAACCATTCTGAAATAACACATCCGATAGCAAGTAAAACACATAATTTAAAAAAAAAAAAAACAAGTTGTTTGAACTTTTTCATAAACAAGTTGTGCCCAGAGAAATTCATACGTGTATTTACGAATTAGCATAATAAATGATTAGACAATCAGAGAAGGCAGCAGGAGCTCTGCAAAAGGTTTGGAAGAGAATGGCATTACATTCAAAACAAATGTTGGAAGTGAAAAGGGCAAAAGAAAATAGGTGATAAAGATTCCTTTCACCATAGATACGAGGCATGAGGGTTGAAAGCGTGAGAGCTCTAGACATTTAATAGAAAATGTTAAAAGGTTATCATTAGAAACAAAGCATAATCCGACCTCCCACTTACTCGCGACACGTGCTTTCCCCTCATGCATAAGTTGTACACATTACAGTCCTAACTTTTAACGTAAATCAAAGCGTGCTGAAATCTACGGTCAAATAGAGCCGTGTTTCACCAACGAAAATTAAAATAAATACGTTACATTCTAATAGAAATAATTTTTCTGTAATGTTTAACACGCACATTTAATTTTTTACCTTTTCATTCTAATAAATAGATCATAAATATCATATACTAAAATTCCTGCATCTTTAATTAACTCATCGCGGAACATCTTTTTTAGACCAAAGAAACAAGAAACCACCGAGCCATGGCTGAAAGTTTCAGACAGCATTATGGCACTGTACGGAAAACTCGATTGCGCCGAAGAAACTTCGGTGCATTTTTTGCTTGTTTTCTTTTGGGAACAGTATCATCTATTGATTATGATTTTGGATCTAATATATTTTTCATTCAGTCAATAATTTCCTGGCCCCATTGAAAACAAATGTAAGGTTGTGTACAATATACAAATGCACATATACATACATAGATGTACACACAAACATCATACCTACAGATTTAGACACAGACAGACATATATACGTACATATATTTATATGTGTGTGTATAACTGAATCACGAAAATATGGAACGTGATGAATATTTGAATAAAGACAAAATCCACGAGGGAAAGAGAAACGATGCAGGTATGCAAGGCCTTTCGACTTCTTGTCCTTTACTTAGCGGCTAAGTAACAGACAAGAAGTCGAAAGGCCTTACAGTAGCACTCCGTCCTTTCTCTTTCCTTCGTGGATTTTGTCTTTGTATATAATATATATATATATATATAGGATATATATATATATATATATATAGATATATATATATATTATATATATATATATATATTGAGTGTCGTGACTATATAACGTCACTCAATGAGTCTTTTATAGGCAAGGATTTGTGTGATTACCTTTGTAGTAGTAGATAGGACTTATCATTGTTTTCTTGTTTTACTTACTCTGACCTTCCTTCTCTCTTTGAATTAGTATTAGGGTAGCAAATTTGTTGGCTCCAAACAAGTCGACTATCAATAACTATTATTTCCCCTTTCTTTGTTAGGACTTGGCTTCTTAGTTTTAGGGAATCTTGTGTGATTCTAAGGACTTGTATTTGTCCTCCCTTGTTATTGAGTTATGATATTTGTCACATCCAACAAGGTTGATTTAAATTTTGTATTTATTAGGAGTATTGAATATTGTTAAGTTTTCTTGGGTGTTTGTTTCCGACTGGCCTTTTAGCATTGAGTTACATTTATTACTGAAGACAACTTTTATGATAAGAACTTGCATAACAACGCCAAGGGTTGTAATTATATATATAAATATTATATATATTATATATAATATATATATATATATATTATATATTATAATATATATTATATATATATAATATATAATTTAATATATAATTTATATATATATTTATAATTATATATATATTAATATATATATATATTATATATTATTGTATATATATATATTATATTATATATATATATATAATATATATATATATATATATATATTTATAATTATTATGTTGTATATATATATATTATATGTATAATATATATATTATATATATATATATATATATAGTATAAATATATAATTATTACTATATATATATATAATAAGTATATATATATAGGTGTGTGCGGCTTAGTGTATACCTGCTATATGTGTCATATAGCAGGGTAAGCAGAAGTA
Source organism: Macrobrachium nipponense (assembly GCF_015104395.2). NCBI lineage: Eukaryota > Metazoa > Arthropoda > Malacostraca > Decapoda > Palaemonidae > Macrobrachium > Macrobrachium nipponense. Next base: position 22,332,342 of record NC_087201.1, on the reverse strand, counting down.
GGATATCGCCTAAGAAACCGTTCTCGGGCAAAATCCTTCGGGAGTCTTTGCCCACCTCCGTTACAGAATCAAGAAGAATGGAAATACAAAACTAGACGAAGACAGACAATGATGACGCACCTTATCAACTGAGGCCCAGAGAGCAAGTAGATAAAACGGACTTCCCTTATTGAAATACTGGAATATAAAATTTAGGCCAAAATTCAAGCGCAGGACCTGTGGGGTCATTCATCGATGAAAGAGAGAGTCAAGGAAAGGCAGATGGGATAAAGATAATATGAACGGAAATACAACAAAGGGAATGCAAATGGGTTGCAGCAAGGGGGCCAAAGCGACTTTGCAAAGAACCTTATGTAATACGAAGTGCACTGAGGACATTCCCTAGAGTACCGAAGCAAAGGTGACACCACCATAACTGGATGTCATCAAAGTCTGCGATGAGTCCTTCGTTCCCTGCAGCATGAAGCCAAGACATCAATTGAAACAAGGGTAAATATCTAGATTAGAACATTAGTGTGAGTAACTAACCAGACATCAATACTTAAGGAAGGATTTTCCAGGCAAATAGGACTGAATGGAATAACACGCCTTGGTGGGAGACAATGGGGCTAAAAATAAACAAACAAACAAAAGGGAATAAAAACAGACCTAGCCCCCGATTTCTTACGAGGTTTCATCATCTCTTACTGCGGTCTTCTGACTGAAGAAGTCGAGTACAAAGTAGAAAACATGTACAACGGAGAACCAGGCTGGTGGCTGAACAAGGAACAGGCCATGCCCTAGAGCGTGGTGGCCATTGTCTCAAAAATAAAGAAAGCATTGAATGTGGGGGATAAAGTGAATTTGAGAGCCAGTAAAGGAGCGTCCAAGATTCCGCATTGAATTTGGCGTTATGCCGAGTATTCTAGTCCCATTACAATGACGTTTTGTCTATATATATATATATATATATGCATGTATGTATGTATGTGTGTGTCTATTGGATATATGGGGCTACCAAGGGGAGAAAGAGAGAGATAACAAACAAACTAACGCATATAGGGCTGCAAAATGACAATAATTTAAAAAATAACCAAAATGAATTGTATGGGTGGATGCACACGCACGCACACACACGTACATGGATGTGTGTGTATATATATCAATATGTATATGTATACATATATACATATATGTGTGTGTGTGTGTGTGTGTGCAGAAAGAGACAGGCAAGTAGAATGAAAAAAGAAAGGTCCTATGAACAACCTGACCGTTGCATCCCCCCTCCCTTTTTTTCGTGTTTGTGTTACTAGACAACCGTTTACTATCCTTAAATGCACCACGTTCATACTGTAGGAATTTTCCGGCGCCATTCCCTGAGGACTTTCCTATAACTGAATCAGTTTCGCGGTTTAATTGGACGTCTGAAATCCAAATCACCCTAACAATATTTTTGACAAACCGAAACTGCGTTTTGGCCCAGCGTTATTGTTGTCATATGGGTACGATCTCGGTTCCCTTTTCGTATATCAGTGTTTTGAGAAATCTCTCTTTTCGTGGATTTGTGAGCTTTTCTGCCCTTTAACCTTTTATAATAATGTCTAAGATGTATACTTTATGTATGCAGCAGCGAGACCATTTTCCCGAGAAGAATTTGCAGAAGCTCTGTTAAGTACGATAATGGTTACAATATCAGCAAGTCAAAAATGCGCCAAAGTTTCTTCAGCGCAATCGGGTATAAAAACATCAGCTACGACCGGTAGCGCTTCAGTTGTTTCCCAGGTGTAGTAGAGTGAGGGCTCGTCCCACGACTCCGGAAAGCACTGCCAGATGCACGATCCATGGCTAACTTTAACCTTGCATAATATAAAATCTACTGAGGCTAGTGGGTTGCAATTTGGTATGTTTGATGATTGGAGGGTGGATGATCAACATTCCAATATGCAGCCCTCTAGCTTCTGTAGTTTTTTAGATCTGAGAGCGGATAGAAAAAGGCCGGACAGAATAAAGTGCAGACGGACGGACAAAGCAGGAACAATAGTTTTCTTTTACAGAAATCTAACAAGTGTTATTCATGTAAAATCTTTCAACGATAATACTTTAGTTATTTTTTCTAAACATGGTAAATTTTGCAACTGCATCAATGAACTTTTTAAAAACTATTTTTTTTATTTACTCAAGCTTACTCTATTTTGATGTACACTTAACATTTTCATTAGAATAAAAACCAAAAATACCTAGCAATAAAAATACGGAATAATGTAGAAACGAAGTCACTTAGTTTTATGGGTTTTAAAGTTCGATATCATCAGGGAAAAATGGAGTGAAATGAATCAACCACACGTGGCAGATTTGAACCAACGTTGAAGCCCTTATAAAGATGTATACTAGTATTGCACCAACCAGGTTTTTTTTGCCATGCCCCTAGGTTAGTTTACGTTTGGGTAAGTCAAAGATGCAAATGGTACTTAGTTTGTTTGTGGGAAACCTAATGAAATCATTTTCAAGAAGGTTCTATGGTTAGTTTTGAAGATATGACGTCCCTCTTTTTTTTCAGGGAAGGTTCGGTACTCGGTTACAGTTCGGGAGTATCCAGCGCGCCATGACTCTGTTCGTTCGATCAGGAATATTAAGGAACCATGAATCTGGTTAGTACTTTGAAAAGTCGGGCACAACAACACAAGAAAAGGAATTTTGTTGTTTACTTCCCATTCAAAGCTCATTTTCTTGGTGTTTTGATGATGAGAGACATAACAGAATAGAAATTCACTATATACAGAATACTAACATTATCGCTTTTGTACATTCACTATTTTTGTTTTCATGACATTCGTATCTTCTTCTCTTTAGAGCCTAACAGATTTCATCTTCTTCTTTTTCTCTTTAGAACCTTACAGATTCTTTCTTTCTTCTTCTTCTTCCTCTTCTTATTCTTCTTCTTCTTCTCTTTAGAGCCTTACAGATTTCATCTTCTTCTTCTCTTTAGAGCCTTACAGATTTCATCTTCTTCTCTTTAGAGCCTTACAGATTCTTTCATCTTCTTCCTCTTTAGAGCCATTACAGATTTACTTCATCTATTTTCCTCTTTAGAGCCTCCTTACAGATTTCTTCATATTTTCTTTCTTTAAGAGCCTTATCAGATTTCCTTTTTCCATCTTCTTCTCTTTAGAGCCTTACAGATTTCTTCATCTTCTTCTCTTTAGAGCCTTACAGATTTCTTCATCTTCTTCTCTTTAGAGCCTTACAGATTTCTTCATCTTCTTCTCTTTAGAGCCTAACAGATTTCTTCTTTCTTTCTTCTTCCTTTCAGAGCCTTACAGAATTTCTTCATCTTGCTTCTCTTTAGAGGCCTTACAGATTTCTATTCATCTTCACTTCTCTTTAGAAGCCTAAACAAAAGATTTCTTCTTCTTCTTCTTCTCTTTAGAGCCTTACAGATTTCTTCTTCTTCTTCTTCTCTTTAGAGCTTAACAGATTTCTTCTTCTTCTTCTTCTCTTTAGAGCCTAACAGATTTCTTCTTCTTCTTCTTCTCTTTAGAGCCTAACAGATTTCTTCTTCTTCTTCTTCTCTTTAGAGCCTTACAGATTTCTTTTTTCTTCTTCTTCTTCCTCTTAGAGCCTAACACATTTCTTTCTTCTTCTTTCATTTCTTTCTTTAGAGGTCCTAACAGATTTTCTTCTTCTTCTTCTTCTCTTTAGAGCCTTACAGATTTCTTCTTCTTCTTCTTCTCTTTAGAGCCTTACAGATTTACTCCCCAGAATTCCTAACATGGGAATTTGAACTAACCCATAAGCAGCTGTTATCTTTAAAGCACCCGGGTCATATAATAGAGAAAGCTAACTATAAAGCAAGCATCATTTTCTACCGACACCTTCATGACATGACCAGACAGAAGCACAACAATAAAATCAAAATCCCTCACCTGGAAACTTTAACCCTTTTGCCTTACTTACCCAAATACCTTATATATATAATATATATATATATATATATATATCTATATATATATATATATATATATATATATAATATGTGCTGGATCGTGTGGTGTGTGTGTGTGTGTGTGTGTGTATATATACATATGTATATATATACATATATGTTTTTTTTTTTTATATATATAGTATGTTTATATATATGTGTGTGTGTGTGTGTGTGTGCGCGCGCGCGTGTGAATATATCAACTTTGAATCTAGCCACAAATGTATGTATTCACAAACGAGTATGGACAGGCATTTTCATATACATAGAGAAGGAAGAAATTCATTTTTTATAACATCAGAACCGCGGAACAAGCTTGCGAAAATTAAATTTGTGCTTCAGGAAAACAGTTTTGAAATATGCCCCAATTTTATTAAACTGAAGAGAGAGAGGGAGAAGAGAGAGAGAGAGAGAGACGAGAGAGAAGAGAAGAGAGACGAGAAGAGATAGCAGAGAGGAGGAGAGAGAGAGCAGAGAGAGGACAAAGTTGATTATATAACTTCACGTTCTCAGAGGGACAAAAGAGACAAATAGGACTTCTGGCGGGAAAGATTTACACCTTTGCAGATAAACCGGTGGTTTACCTTTTTAGAACTAGACCAATGAGTATATCTGCAGGCTTAATTCCCACCAAAGTCAATCATCTTTGCTGGAAATATACTATCAAATGATACAGTTTATCCCCGCGGTCTATAGCGAAGTCTATGTAAAATACGTCATCCTTGAAATTACAGGGTGCCCAACAAAAAGCAGGAGATTTTAGACTTTTGTTATGTGATTTCACACTGCTACTAGGACGATGTTCACACTAAAATACTGCTTCAAATTCTTGTTTTCTCCAGATCAGTAATGACTAGAAACCTTGTGGGTTGTCTTTATAAACTGTCATATGAATGTATATATATATATATATATATATATATATATATATATATATATATATATATATAGATATATGTATATAGCACTTTCGTACTTGGTGACATACCATTAGTAATACTGATTTCCAATCAATAAAAGCTATAGTCCTAATGCTCCCTGTGTTAATTACCCCGCTATAAAGAACTACGAAATCCTACCCTGCACATCCGTTGCCATGCACGAATTCGCAGGAACTTGAAATATTACTTACGCTCGGATTCGAACAGCGTGAAATTGGTGAGTCGCCACCGGCTGAAATTTGATAGCAACGCGAAATTGCTAAACTATCGCCGAGGGTTCGTATGGTCAGTGAGATTTATCGAATGTTTGTTCGTTAACCTGGGAAACACGGCGAAAACTACCGGTTTTTTTGCTATATGAAACTCTTTCACTAACGAATCCAAAGGAAGAGTAGGGTAAAATTTGAGAGGAATATTTACGAAAGGCATCTGATCCTCTGTAGTACTGAGGGAAGTGGGTATTTTAAATGAGTTTTGTAAGTCAGCATATTTTATGCACTTCCACATTTATGGACAGAAGTGTAAACACCGTAGATTTATAACAGGCAGGAGAGAGTGAAAATATTTCTAGTAAATTAAATTGAGCAGAAATAGATAGCTAGGGAGAACTAGCGAGGAAACAGGTCCTGAGATCTGAGATAGCTCTTAACCCTATGAAGTGATCCCCCCACACCCGACCCTAAGACGATACCATGCCGCTAACTAATACTACAGTCGAACCATCATACGAAAGGTTAACTAGCAGCCATCTTTGCTTTCTGTCTACGAGAGCCTATCGTAAGGCAAATAAGCAGATTTTTGCCAGTGTCTTTTCTGTCATTCTCTCATCTTCCCATCTCATAATTTTCCTTTCTTGTAAATTTTTCAACGTCTGGCAAATCAGTGATTTTACGTCCCCAAAAGTTAAAGAAAGTTTTATAAAAGCGTAGTTAGACCAGCCATGCTCTATGGGGCAGAGACTAGGCCAATAAAGAGAGAACAAGAAAGAAGAATGGAAGTGGCCGAGATGAGAATGTGGAGGTGGATGTGTGGTGTCACAAAAAGAGATAAGATCCGGAATGAATTCATCAGGGGGACAGTCAAAGTATTGGAGGTTCACAAAAAAAGCCCAGGAAAGAAGACTGAAATGGTTTGGTCATGTCATGAGGAGAGAAGATGAACACGTATGTAAAACGGTTATGAACATGGAGGCGGAGGGCAGAAGAGGGAGGGGAAGGCCAAAGTTCAGGTGGAAAGATGAATTACTGAATGACATGAAGGAAAAGGGTCTAAGAGAACAAGATGTACAGGATAGAGGAAGATGGAGAAGGCTGACTAGAAACTGTGACCCCAGATAGAAATGGGAAAAGCTGAAGGCAAAGAAGAAGAAGAAGAAGAAGAAGAAGAAGAAGAAGAAGAAGAAGTTGATGATTTACCACGGCTGAATTTAATGAGTGGATTTAAGTGCCTTCTCCAGGCTTAGTCTTTGTCCATTTCATTTGTTAGGCCAGCTAGTTCATTTTAATAATCAACAGAGCCTCTCTCAGCATTTCAGGAGATGCTGTTCCGTGCACGATTGAAATCTGCATTTGCAAACCCCTATTACTAGTTCACCACTACACTACACTACATTCAGCTCCGTTACCAACTTCCAATTTAATTGTACTTAATTTGGGATATCGTTCCCTAACAATTCATTAGTACTTGGATTTATTGTACCCAGGTATTTGGCTATATTTATTATGTTTCCCCTTGTAAATTGTCTGTAGTTAATTGTGATCTCCTTTGCAAATTGATTATACTCGATTTTCGATCTTTCTTTATGAGAATAAATCTATAGATTGTATCATCACGTTCACCCCCCTCTTGCATTTACAAGTAGCGAGCCACTTCATCTCAAGGCTTAGGAAACTGTAAATTTATCGTAGTCCCTAGCTCCCCACTTCTTACAATAACATATTATATATATAGATATAGATACTATAGAAGATATCTATATATATATATATATATATCTAAATATTATATATATATGTAATTAATATATATATATTTGTATATATATTATAATATATAATCATCTATTATATATATATATATATATATATAGATATAGATATATATATGGTATATATATATATATGATGTATATATATACTTATATATGTATCATGTATTTAGATTATATCTATATATATATATATATAATATATTATATATATATATATAATATAATGAGTATATATATATATATATATAATATAATATATATATTATATATAACTCTGAAATGTATTTAGCAATTTCAATCAAACTTGGTACACAGACGACATATCTAAAAAAAGAATATTGTGTGAGTGGAGGAGGGAATGGATCCCTGAAACAGTGTAAAGATAAACGAAAACAACAGATATTAGTGTCAAATCCAAAGTTTTCGAGGTTGCTGAGATGAACAGTGACACTCCTGATTCCCTTTAAGTCCAAGTTTAGCCCTGGTAGAAAGGTTGGGGGTGGGTGTGGGTGAGAGAAGGGTCGAAAAATAAAATGTAAATAATGACAGATGTTAGTATCTAATCCATAGTTTTTGAGGTTGCTGAGATGAATAGTGACACTTCTGATGCTCTTTAAGTCCAAGTTCAGCCCTGATAGGAATGGGGAGGTGAGAAGGGGGAAATGTAAATTATCAAAAATGCTGGGCAAGTTGACCGAAACAATTATCTTATCATGAAAGGGAGAGAGTAAGAGAGGGATAGAGATAGTGAGAGGGAGAGGAAGTAATAGAGAGAGAGTAGAGGGGGTGTTACAGAGAGAGAGAGAGAGAGAGAGAGAGAGAGAGAGAGAGAGAGAATAAAGGTTTTTGCCACGAAGGAAAATATGAAAAACCGAGATAGCCGAGTATTTTCGGTCTTGTTCCGACCTTTTATTAGGGCAAACTGATCTTACAGAGGAAAACATAGTCAAAAGAAGGCTTAATATCCAAACTGACACTACAAGATTAGCAATAAGGTCGATTTCACTCTACAGAAACGAGATAACGCCTGAAGGCAGCCACATCTTGGAGGATACACACACGGTAAACAGGTTATTCTTCCAGAAAACAGTACATTTTGAAAAAACAAGGAAGCATATACAACTTAATATCATGCAAGAGAAAGAGTGAAATCGACCTTATTGCTAATCTTGTAGTGTCAGTTTGGATATTAAGCCTTCTTTTGACTATTTTCCTCTGTAAAATCAGTTTGCCTTAGTAAAGGGTCGGAACAAGACCGAAAGTACTCGGCTATCTCGCTTTTTCATTTTTTCCTTCGTGGCAAAAACCTTTATTTATACATAGCATCACGTTTTATATACTTCGTGATCAAGTTATTCATATATATATATATATATATATATATATATATATATATATAATATTTACATATATATTATATATATATATATATATATATATATATATATATATATACATATATATATACACATTTATACATCAAGGATAGGTGACAAGTAGACAGCCAGTTATCAAGTAAGTTAACATTTATTCGCCAGCGCGTTTCGTAACATCATAAAGAAAAATAAAAAAAAACAAATTAAGGCACATGGAAAACATCTACTTAAAACATCATAAATAGAAATGAAATTAAAATTACAGTTACACTCAAGAAGTATTTACAATAACGGGAGAGTTAAATACCTTATCTTTAATTTCTATTGTTTTAAGCAGTCGTTTCCCATTTGCTTTAATGTGTTTTAGAATTTCCTTTTGTGGCCCTGAAGATGTAACATGTGTTATGAAACGCGTTGGCGAATAGATTTGATCCTAACTGATAACTGGCTGTCTGGTAGTCACCTAGCCTTGATGTGTACTACGGCCTTCTTCTGCCTGCCCACTGTATATATATATATATATATATATATATATATATATATATATATATATATATATATATATATATATATATATATATATATTATATGTATTTAATATATATATATATATATATATATACATATATGTGTGTGTGTGTGTGTGTGTGTGTGTGTGAGAGAGAGAGAGACCATGACTTCATCAATATTTAATTGGAGTCCAGATACCCAGCACTGGTTCACAAATGTCAGTTATGCAGCTGATTAACTGAAAATGGAATTAAACTTCTGACACATGTAGAACGTCACTTTCTGGGAAGGAAATGCTCACTTGTTGAGATCAAGAGGTCTGTCGCATCAAATGAACTGATTTCTCATTGGCTGAGTCGTTTTCTTTCTTTTTACCTGAATGGACAAAAAAGACACCATTTGCGTCTCTCTAGCAGGACTGGTAGAGGCTATTCACAGCTGCAAATGAATATCATTCTTTTTAATTATATGGATTTCGTCGGATAGGATTAAACTAAAGTGAAAAAGAAAGAATTGCACGATAAATCTTCATACTTTTTATACTTTGTGAATAGTTATACTTGACACGCTTCTGAAGTTTGGATTTCGTGAGAAGGAGGTTTTCTCTTTCGTCCGAGGCACAAAAGATCTTCACCAAGTTGTCATATTGTTTGTTTTGCTCCTGGGTGAAGCATACTTACTCTCTTACAGTTTGGCTTTCTGCTTCTCACAGTAAGGACTGGATGCGCAAAATAGAAAAAAATATCATTTTAAAATATTTGTTTACCCAGTCAACTTTTGTAACAATGGTTTCGAAACTTACTAGTGACGTTACTCCTCTCTCTCTCTCTCTCTCTCTCTCTCTCTCTCTCTTCACGATAATTCTGAAACCTTGACTAAATCCTAGATTCTGCTCTGTCTAGTTTTTGTTTGATTACGTCTAAATTTATTACCACATCTCTGCCCTTTCCATAATCATCACCATTATTTCAACACTTCTGCCTTCTCACCCAGAATTCTTAATAATCTCTCTCTCTCTCTCTCTCTCTCTCTCTCTCTCTCTCTCTCTCTATTCAGTCTTGCCACAAACTTTCCACTCGCTAACACCTACTTCAAACTCTTGATTTGCGCTCCGACTCTCGTCTCGAGAGACGAGTTTTTTTTTTTTTTTTTCTAGAGTTTATGAGTTGCAAAAACATACTAGGCTGACGTTCGTTCTTTGATTTCAAAAGTCGCACACTCGCTCGCCGAGGCATTTGACTTTTTATACGTCACTAGGTCGCTGTTGGGTGATGTTCACCTTCTAAGTCGCTTAGTCATAGCTTCTAGTTTCCAATATTATGAATCTCGCAATAGTTAAACAAAAAAAAAAATAGTGTATTTTATTTTATATGAATGCCTTCCAGTTTCTCCTGAAGTATTTGATTTTACGAATCGCATAGTCGCCTCCTGATTAAAATAATTCTCACAATCATTGTCCAATGATTCGATTTTATAATTCGCAGAGCGTATTTAATCTGAGGAAAGCTGCAGTTCATGCCTCATGTATGTAAAGCAAAAAATAATATTTGTGTGCTGGCGTTTTCGGTTTTATAAGATGCACAATCTTCGGTTTATTATTAGAATTATCGAGTCGGTCAGTCACTGACTAATGTTGTTACATATCACGCATTATGCTTTTTTGCTTACTCTGGGAGTAAACCTACAAACTACTTTGTTGTTCTTGTTCTTGTTTGGGATGGTAAGAAAGGTCTATGGAAGCACCTAAAAAGGTCTGGAAAAGGTCTCATACGTGAGGGGAAAATCTTGCACATGTCACGAGTAACCTGAAGGTCGGATCACGCCTTGTTACTTTATAAGGGCCTTTATCTTAATCTATATAAGACGAACTTATGTGCTATATTTTTCTAGCCTTTAACATGCAGATTTGCCACTAATCTCGTAAAGCTTTATTATATAAGTACCCATCGATACTTTATCACTCAGCTTTATGAATTGCACAAGTACTGCCTGGTAATTGGATTTTATGAGGTCAGCCTTCGACACCTGATGAATTTGAATTTATAATTAGTCAGCTCAGCTGGAGATAAATTCAGCACAGCTGGAGCATACAGTTGTTAATATTGTATGCTACAGTATAGACCCATTAATCCTATTTCACATCTTGAATTTTTGAAATCTGATGTATTCGATTTTATATTACACATCAGCTACTTTCCTGAAGTACTTGGATTTTATGTCAACCAGAGAGTTTCACCTGAATTATCTGGCATTACAAGTCAGACAATTGCAGCCTGAAATGTTTGACATCATGAATTGCTAGTCTGTAGTATGAATTTCAAGAATTTATAAGTCCTCACCCAATTTCAACTTGATATATCTGATGTCTGTTGAACTTCTGCAGCGTTGCATTCTTGAATTTTCAAGTACCCTGATGACGCTTCGATGGTCACAGTTGCGCATTTTACAATGACCTCTTTAGATTTAGCAAGTCATGAACCAACTGTAGTCTGCTGTACCTGAACGTATAAGTTTTACTTTCGTGATTTATATCCTACACTTTTTCCTTTTAAAAGTCTTTTAAACTTTACAAGGCATCATCATCTTACAGCTTGATAAATTTGATTTCATGAAAGGTGAGCTTTAACAGCCTTATTGAATTTATAAGTCGCAGCTCAAATACGGCCTTTCTTGTATGAAATTGTGAGTTGTGCTTTTTTAACACTATCTTCAAGATTTTACAAATTATACTATGTTGCCCTTTTTCAGAATTGTCTTCTAGGCTGTACAAGCCATCACGTTATTGCAATATGATGTGTTTGAATGTAATGTAAGGTGGACCTCTGTAACATTATTATCTATAACTTTCTAGTTACCACCTTATAGTCTGTTAGGCTTTACAGGGTTTCACCTCATTACAGCATGATGTATTTTACGTACTTTTCTTTGCCACTGTCCGTCACACTTTACAAGATATCACTCAGTCGCAGTCCGTAGGCTTTGATTTTATAAGTTGCAAGTTTACTTTACTGACGTTGAACCAACCGAAGCTTGACATATTTGCTTTTATGAATTTGACTTCGTGGCTTTGTCCTCTAGCCACGAAAATTGGTTACCTCATTACAGCCTAATGTAGTCGATCTTTTGAGGTGTACGTTTGTAGTTTTGTTATATATAGGCTGCTAATGGTCATTCATTTACAGGCTCATGTATTTTATTATATGAATTGTATTCTTACAGCATGATGCTCTAGAGTTTACATGTCGTCACCCTGTTGCATTTGATTTCATAAATAACACTATTGTTACACTCTCTTCCAGGGTTAACTAATTTTCACCCTATTTCGCCGTGAAGTATTTTCATGTATGTATAAGTTGTACTTCTGTGATTGTCTTATAGACTTTTCTACTAACGAACTGCAGCTAGAGGTATTTGAATTTATATGCTGCACTTTTGTAAGCACAGCCTAGTAGCCTTTAGAAGTTTTTATTCAATAGCAGCCTGATGTACTTGATTGTATAAGCCAGATGTATTTGACTCTTTGAATTGCCCTTCATGACATCGTCTTGTAGACTTTATAAGTCGCCACACAATAGCAGGCCGTTCTACTTGATTTTATATGAAGTGCATTTGGTTAATAGTCTACTAGACAACAATTTTTCACCAAGAGCAGATTAATGCATTGGATTTTCTTAGTTGTGCTGAAGTAGTTGGATCTTTTGCAAATTGTCGGCCACAAGTATGCTGACTGCATTTCATTGTTAAACTTGCATTTTTTAGACAGGGCAGTTACCCCTTACACCTCGTCACCCGCCTAGAGTATACTATGTGTATTTGATGTCATAAGCTGTACTCTTGCAACATGGCCTACAACACTTTTCAAGCCAGACTTGACTATGGCTTAATGTATTTGGTTTCATAAGGTGCGTTTTTTGTAGCGTTCCTCTTTTATCCTTTACAATTCAATCGCAGATTGATGTATTCATTTCACAAATTGCATTAATGTACTGAATGATCTCTTAGCCTTTGAAGTCATTGGCAAACTGCAACCTGATCAATTTCTATTTTACCAGCTGTGCTTTCGAAGCATTACCTTGAAGATTCAAAAGGTTGCGACTTTATTTCTATCTGATGTAACTAATTTAACAAGGATCATTTTTCTAGTATTGTCTTCTAGGACTCACTAATCTTCACATTATTGTAAACTGGTGTATTTCATTTCATAAGTTGTGCATTAGAAGAGTGGCCTTTCAGCCTTTAGGAGTTTCCATCCAATAGCAATCTGTGGTTTCACTTCATAAACTCTGCTTTCATAGCATGGTACAGCCTTTTAAAAGTTTCTTTTATTTCATAGAGGTAATCTTATTACATTTTGATATATTTGATTTTATAAATTTCACTTCCCTTTTGTATGCAGTTTTAACCTTTACAAATTATTGCCAGTTTACAACCTTATATATTTAATTCATAACCTACAATTTTTTTAGCATGTCCTTTACGAGTTGTCACCTAATTAAAGGCTTGCTTATTTAAGTTTTATCAAACTTCCCACTTGTCACCTAATTACAACATGGTTTTTTGAAGTTTTATAGATTTACCCATTGTCCCCTAATTATAACCTGGTTTATTTAAATTTTATAAGTTAACCCATTGTCACCTAATTGCGATCTGGTTTATTGAAGTTTTATAGATTCACTCATTGTCTCCTAATTATATCCTGGTTTATTTAAATTATATAAATATACCAATTTTCACCAATTTACAACTTGATTTATCTATTTTTTTTTTATACATTTACCAATTGTCACCTAATTATAAGCTGGTTTATTTAAATTATACAAATTTATCCATTGTTACTAAATAACAACCTGGTTTATTCATGTTTTATAAATTTACCCATTGTCTCCTAATTATAAGCTGGTTTATTTAAATTATATAAATTTATCCATTGTTACTAAATAACAACCTGGTTTATTCATATTTTATAAATTTACCCATTGTCACCTAATTACAGACTGGTTTATTCAAGTTTTTTTTTAAATATGCTCATTGTCATCTAATTACAACCTATTTATAACCTGATGTATTTGAGCATTAGAAATTTACCCATCGTCACCTAAGTACAATTTGTAGTTTTGTTTGGTTACTATAGGCATCGCAACGGTAAGTTCGTCTCTGCCTATTAGTATGTAAGCACCTATTTTTTTTTTTTATCTAAAATAAGCTAAAGAGAATTAATGTGTAAAATAGGACATGCAATTTTCTCGATCCGTAAATAGTATTTTCCCTTTTGTTTGTGATTCGTCAAAACTTCCTTCTAGCCAGAAGCATCATCATTTTCTGCTTGCCGTTTTTTTTTTTCATATTTCTTTTTTTCCATGTTACTTAAAGCCTCCCCCATACTGAGAGGCGTAACTGTTTATTCTCCTGTAAGCTGTGAAGTTTCTCACGGACTATGTATTTCTTAATCTAAATCCTTTACTTTATGTTAAGAAGCGACTCTTGTTTCCCATTTCTTTGTTAAGTCTTCCCAGAGCAACTGAGGAACTGTCTTGCAGTCATAAATCGATCAGTGAGAAGCCAAAGAAACAGGGTAATGAGTTATTACCTCTATGGAGCAAGAATAAATAAGAATGTATTTTAGGCCAATTAATCCATTCCTCAGTTTAAGAGAATGTAACAAGCAGTTCATGAAAAAGAAAAAAATATTCAATGTATGGCAAAGATTTTGCTCTCCCGCATAAGTTACAAACATTATATTCATTAATGTTTAAAAACATTATAACAATAAGGACCAAATAAAAAGGATACAAACTAAACACGTTCATATATTTCCAGTTATAAGTTTAAACACAAAATAATCGAACAGAAACATATCCTTAATCCAGTACGCCAAATAAATTAAAACGTGCTAAAATCTATGGTCGAATAGAGCCTTGTTTCACCAACGAAAATGAAAATAAATATGCGATATTGTATTGGAAATCATTTTTCTGTACTGTTTAACATGCACATTATTTATTTTTATATTTTCATTCTAATAAATAAATCACAAATATCCCATCTTAAAATGCCTGTATCTTTAACACCTTTTTCAGACCTTTTTAGGCTTTTTCCATAGACAGAGCAGTTTATAGGCTTACTCTCCAAGTAAGAGAAAAGAATCTCTTGCTAATGAATCCACTTACAAAAACAGAAAACGGCTGAAAACCTAAGAACTTTCCTGAACGTTAATAAAATAGTGACGAAACTCAGCGATATACAAATTCTACAGTAATTCCTGAGCCGCTGCTGTCGAGTCGTGAAATTCCTCTTTCACTAGGACTATAATTCCATTTTCATTATGAATATAGTTTCCATTTTCGTTGTGGATATAATTCAGTTTGAACATGGAAATAATTTCTCTTGTAGATAGAGACAATGCTGGGGGAAGGAATGTGAACTTTTAGAATTTAGCAAACACGAAAAACTGAGCAAAATTATATTATCAAGCGAAAGAACAGAGTATGGAAAACTTCCTTTGTGTTCGGAATGGGGAGGGCGAAGCCACGGTGGATAAACAGAAATGAGAGCCGAGGAGAGGAGAGAGAGAGAGACGATTGAAGAGGAGAGAGGAGGAGAGAGAGAGAGAGAGAGAGAGAGAGAGAGAGAGAGAGAGAGAGAGAGTTTGGCTAAAGGAGAGAGAACAGAAGGGACTTAGTTTCTATCACCGAACGCCACCAACTGCTACCACCCCTGTCTGGTTCATTGCAAAATTCATTCTCTCTCTCTCTCTCTCTCTCTCTCTCTCTCTCTCTCTCTCTCTCTCTCTCTCTCTCTCTCTCTCTCTCAGTGCGGGGACCAATGTTATATACCACTGAATCGCCAACATTCAGAACACGAAGACTACCTAGTTCATTTACTGAAGCTTTTGCAAACGGGGTTACTCTCTCGGATAGAGGATGTTTATGATAAAGTTCGTCTCGCTGTTGGTATGGCAGAGTCAGCCCTGTGAACTTTTAATGGCTTTACTTTCACCAAGGAGTGTTCTAGCCAGACTTCGGGATTAGGCCCTTTGTGGCTTTATACTACTTTACAAATGCATTATCACCTCGCATCGTTTGATTTTGGTTTCGGTGTTTTATTATGGCTATCGCTTCATAACTCTGTCGAAGCTTCTTGCATCAGTTAGATCAGTTGGTTCCTAAACTTTTCCTGGTCGTTACACACCACCACCAAGCATAACCCATGTATGTATAAAAACTATGGTTTTATACATATTATGGCCCCCTGCATTCTGATACATGGCCTCCAGTGTGGGAACCACTGAGTTTTGACTCCCTCTTTGCTTTACGAATTTCAGTGAGTTAATCAGACTATTACGGCATAATTGCTTCATTATGGCTTCACTGAGGTTTAACAGCAACGCCGTTTCAAGTATAGTTCGCAGCAGTCGACCTCCTCTTCATGAATGCATATTACACGTTAGATCATTATTATGAACTTTTATGGCTGCCCTTCTACAAAACTCTCTCTATTTTCTTTTGCAAAATCGTCAAACCCCATAAAAGAACCTCATCTCTGTTACATTTATTAGAAATCGATTAGAAATCCTTGAATTTTGTAGGTAACCTGGACATCCGTTTAATGCATAAACAAATAGATTAAGGTACAGAAATAGAAGACTAGAATAATAATGGTGAAAGTATATAGAAAAAATCATATCTATGAAACTGGTGAGAACAGCTGAAATAAATTTATCTTATCTAAAGGACGAAGACACAAGTCCAGTAAATCTGCCATTTTAGCGAAGGAAAAAATATAAGGAAAGGAATATAACGAGATCTAACCTTCTCTTTTCCATGTTGGTTTTAGAAGTAGTTTGTAAGCAGAAAAACGTTCAATAAGCTTCATTGGTATAGAAGAGAGCCAATCCTATCTAAGCGAAGGACATCTGTGTCCTCTGAAGGAAGAACACTGCTTTTCTGCAAGTCAGGGAGAGTAGTAAAGGAGGAATCACCGTCTGACAGGAAGTAACTGTCATCTCACAAGTCTCAGAGTGCCATGGAGCCGGTCACCCTCTGAGCATGGAGCGTCTGATGGGAAGAAATTGCTATCTCATAAGTCACGAAGAGCACCATGGAGCCAGTCACCCTCTGACTGGGAGGAATTATCTGATAATTCAAGTAGGTAGGTTGGAGGAGCCGCTGACAGGAAGGAACAGCTATCTTATAAGCCACGTACGAGTAGAGCACCGTGGAACCAGTCATCTTTAATTAACAGGAAGAAGATATTACCTGATAAGTCACTGACGGTAGGATGGAGTCTCTGATGATAAAGAATTGTTATCCTAGTCCACATGAGGCCAGTCAATCTCTGAGAGATGTTTATGGTATTTCTTAAGTCAGGGAGGTCAGCATAGAGTCAGTCTCCCTCTCACGGGGAGGACTTGCTGTCTCGCAAGCCAGAAGGAATGCCATACTATGAGGGAAGGGAATTGCTATTTCATAAATCAAAGACTTTACCACAGAGTTGTTGCCTTTTAAGGAAAGAAGTTGGTTCATCAGAAGTCAGGGAGAGTAACATAAGGCAACATCCCTCTGATGTGAGGAAGTTGCCCTTCTATTAGTCAGGAAAGGATGTGCTACCTTAGTATTAATTTGATTAGCATAGTTAGTTGCCCATTATGAGAAGTGTTGCTGTCTCGGAAGTCAGGTTGAATGACGTATAAATAGTCATCACTCCAGGGGAGGGAGTTGCTGTCAGAAGTCGTGATGGGAAAATTAGGGCCTTTCACTCTTTGTAAGAATGAGGTTGTTATCTTTCAAGTCTTAGTGGGTATCATTCAACCAACTGCACTTTGAGAAGAGGGATTTATCTTAGAAGTCAGGGAAGCAAAATTAGCTCAGTCATCCCCAGAGGATGGATGTTGTAATATACGAAACATAGGAGTAGTGTAGAACTAGATGCCATTTAGAAGTCAGAGATGCTAAAGTAGAGCCAACTTTCCTATGAGAGAAAAGGGTTACCTTCTTAGAAGTGGTGGAGGGTAAATTATTACCAGTCACCCTTTACGGGAAGGGAGTTAGTACCATATAGGTCACGGAGGATAAAACAGGGCCTATTTGAAGGAAATCCTTCCTTTGAAGGAGGGGATATACTGTCTTAGAAGTCAGGAAGAGTAAAACAACCAGTTGCCCTCACTGAAAAAGAAATTTGTCATCCTGGAAGTCAGGGATGCAAATTAGACGCAGTTGCCCCTTCAGAAGAGATTTGCCGAAGAAATCAAGTAGGGTAAAATACGTGAAACCTTCTCAAAGAGAGGATTCACTATCATAGAAGTCATGGACTGTAAATAGATCCACTTGCCCTCTTAGGGGATATTTACTGCTGAAATCATGTAGGGCAAAATAGAACCTATTACCCTCTAAGGGGAGGGATATACTGACCTAAAAGTCAGTGAGGTTAAATTAGAATGTAGTACCCCTCAGCATCAAGATGTGCTATCTTAGAAGTTGACATTAGGGGGATGAATTTGCTATCCTGGAGCTCAAGGACGGTGCAGTAGAATCAGTTGCCCTGTCAGTGGAGGGATGGGCCTAGAAGTCAAGGATGGGAAACCCGAACCAATAGTCCCATAAGGGAGGGAACTGTCATAGCAGTCATGAGAGATTTATCCTTGATGTCAGAGAGAGTTGAAAACAGCACCACTTGCACTCTCAGAGGAAATTGTTGCTCTCTCTTGAAGGAGGATTTGCCATCCTAAAAGCCAGGGGAAGTTTACTGGAGAAACTGCTCTCTGAGGAGAAGGAATTGGTTTTTTCAGAGGTGAGGGCCAGTTAGGTTTACTCACCTTTAAAGGAATAATGTTGCTATAAGACTGCCAAGTAGAAGCGAGCAAACCGGGACTTTATCATTAAAGAAAAACAATTAATAGACCCATATGATTATTTCTAGGCTTCTGACGTTGCCCTTTAGTGTGAAAAAAAATCTCATGCATGTTTTACTTACACATTTTCCTAGTAACGTCCTAACTAATCAATTAATCAATAAGACATCCCGAGTGTGATGCGACGGGCCGCAAATTCCCGAGATGTATAATGTTATTGCACCACCCTCAGTTTTTTTTTTTCTTTTTTTTTGCCATGCCCCTACGTTAGGTTAGGTTAGGATCAAAGTAGTTGTCCTTGGTGGGGGGAAAGTCTATGATTAGCGAATATGCCACCGGGCCTCGGTGAGTTTTTGCCACAAAAGCTACATCTACCCAACGGAGGACTGCATTGGTCTGGCTCCGACGACCAGTCCCAGTGGAGACAGTGTCTATGTATGTGCGATTCTCAATGTGCATACACGTATGACAAAATGACAAATTCGTTAAAGCTCAAAACGAAAAAGGTAACGCTCTGTTCTAAAATACGATTTCGTGTGACTAACAAAATCACGATATAAAGTGTTGTCATGCATTATGTTGATCATAATGGTTAGCCAATTAAAGCCGAGAATCATATTACGCGGGTACATTATGACTTCCGTAATTTGAGAACTTGGGAGGCTACATCGTTAAAAAAAAACCTATAGAAGAACCAACTGATTAAAAAGATAAACTAAAATAGAGAACGATAACTGTATAATATTGATCACTGCAGTGATATTATAAATATCTCCCTTAATTACATATATGATATATATATATTATATATATATATATATATATATATATATATATATATATATATATGCACATTTTTTCAAGCATACTTTGACTCACAGAAAAAGAAAGATATTTTTGCTGCATTATATATATATATATATATATATATATAATATATATATATATATATATATATATATATATATATATATATATATATATGTGTGTGTGTGTGTGTGTGTGTGTGTGTGTGTAAGTATGTATGTATACACCACACATACACACACACACATATATATATATATATATATAGATATATATATATATATATATATATGTATAGATATACATATATATAGTTAATGTAGGTGTATATTGTTGAGTAAGGTTTGTCAAAGTGCAGCACACAAATTTATCATAAGTAATTGGGAATATGGCAAAAAAAGTCATCTTAGAGATTGTAATTATCTGTAATTTGGGTTATACATATTCATTATTCAGGAATTCATGTAAATATGCATGAAAAATTCTGGAAGAGTAACAGTTGTCTGAAAAGTATGCACCTGCCATTACCGCAAATTAATTCCAATTAATCCTTTTACTATCAAATCGTTATTCCAGTACAAAGGTCAAATTAGTCCTCTTATGACTTCAGACATCGTTTATTTATTTTCGTGCCCACAGGGGAGTTAGGTGGGTATACCTCCCGCCGCCTCCAGAAAGTTCGAATCGGTTGTCATTAGTGGGTCAGTTATAGATCTGGAGTCAAATGACCTCATCCGGAGTTCTCAAATATTCGAGAACACGCCAAAAAGGCGTCGGACTGAAACTGACTATAAAGATTTTGAAATGCTCTCTAAAGTTCCTAGTTCTTCTCTTCCTATCTTTGAATGACTTTTTATTCAACTGCTATACCAAGACTGAGTAACCAAATTACCTCAACAACTCTTTACCTTACATGAGTTCACCCCGGCCTGGAATTCTTTGCTCATGGCAGTCTGCTTTTAAATTGCGTCGAACTGGTAACGTTTTTTTTTTTCTCTCTCTCTCTTTTGCTATAACTTTGTATTATATTTTGGTTGTAATTTTGAGTATAAGTCGCTTTTTTATAATTATAATATAACGTATTATTTCAGCTCTGATAATAAGACAGATGACTTGAAACGTTAACAATAAGTAGATGCCGCTATATATATATATATATATATATATAGATATATATATATATATATATATATATATATATATATATATGTATATATATATATATATATATATATATATATACTATATATACATATACGTAAGTTGTAACCCCAGTAGGATAATCAGAGCGCTGTAAGTTCGTCAGGAACCAGCTCAGCATTCAGCATGATGAAAGCAACTAAAAAGTAAAGAATTTACCATAGAAGAAAAATGATATATAATCTATATACGATGAGCGATCGTCAAATAATTAAAATAAATAAAAAAAATATATTTTTCAGTGTCCCGTGAATTTACTCAGCAAGACGTAAAGCGTAGGCACAAAATTTGAATGTACAGTTCCAACGAAAGAAGTACATCAAAAGAAAGATCATCCCATAATACGATGGCAGGTGGCACAAAACTTCTCGAAAACTGTGTAGCCTTATTAGATTTACTGTCACATTTTCACCCTATCTCCAACTTACATGTAATTACCTTAACTTTCGCCCCCCCCCCCCCCCACAAGTAAAAATCAAATATACCTCCGGGCACTTCTCTCGCCATTATATCATTCCACTTGCTCTTCCATCTTATCTTTTACTTATTAACGTTCTTTCTTGGAGACCATGTTTTTCAAATAATAGAGTCCATCTCCTAATACAGCCAACCTTACTTTCTCCAGGAATTGTACACACACATCCTTATGTTGTTTCGCATAATAAAGAGCTTTTGATAATGCTCTCAAGAGATATGTGTAAAACGCTAAGACTGTACGGATTGCGTGGTAATTTGTTCAGTTCAATCAAAAGATTGCACGATGCAAGCAAAGCATGTAGTGCATTGTGCAAAAATGGAAAGTGACTGGTTTAGCGCAGGGGTGGGTATTAGCCAGAGGTCTGCTCTGATTCCTTTATCATTCTGGAATGTTTAGGGATGGCGTTTTTACAGGAGGCTAACGAGAGGAAATGAAACGGTGTTTTGACAGACGATGAACGGGGTAAAAGGATAAACTCTGATTACCATGAAAACTGGTATTTACTACTTGTCGAATGGAATTCCATGCGTAACAATACCCTTCCCTAGCGCAGAAATGAATCTTTTAAAAGTTCTAAGGACAAAGCTAAGGGCGAGGAATAATACCTCCTATATATCGTGCTCATGTGGTATGTGGCCAT
The DNA here is from genome assembly GCF_015104395.2 of Macrobrachium nipponense. Classification (NCBI taxonomy): domain Eukaryota; kingdom Metazoa; phylum Arthropoda; class Malacostraca; order Decapoda; family Palaemonidae; genus Macrobrachium; species Macrobrachium nipponense. The sequence goes on along the minus strand of NC_087201.1, from coordinate 22,310,592 downwards.
TTGGGGCACGTACTTCGGGTTGTGGATGTGAGGAATCACAACCATTTCCACTGGGAGGGTTCGTCTTGGAGATATGCACCAACCAGCATACC
>NC_087201.1:22300500-22305500 GCF_015104395.2 Macrobrachium nipponense | reverse complement strand
CTACGGAAGTACAACACCATATTTCACTAACCTTCTCCTTTTATGACTAAATTCTGCTTGTGAGAAAGATGTTTAAATCCCCCGAAATATGAATATTGGACAATTATTGACCAATATTGAAGGGCAAGAAAGGGCGATTTATAAGAAAAAAAGCTGATTATAAAACCAATTCGCACAGCGCAAGCCATCCTTTTCAACAAAACAGGCTTACAAAGAGGGTCTTCTTCCATCCTATCATATAACAATAATAATGGAGAAAGAAACCCATAAAATTACTTAGTTTAGCTTGTTTAATTGTAAGGATTTGCATGGTATTTTATCTAAAACTCTTGTAAGTATTTGCATAGTATTTTATTTAAAGCTCTTGTAAGTATTTACATAGTATTGTATTTAAAACTTACAAACAATCTTGGTGGGTTTCAGAAGAAAACTTTTGAAGAAAGTTTTTGTTTGGCTAATGATAATAACAATAATAGTAATAATACTAACTGACAAGTTTTACGCTGACAATTAATTGTATTTTTTACAACCATCGTCATCATCGTCATAGTAACACTAATGATAGTATTCAGAGTTAACACCACCCACATATCATCGTAGGGACGAAAGCAAGATCCAGGAGATAATAGCGACGTGCTGTGCAGTGGACCATCTGATGGATGGATTAATCAGGTAACCCCGTTATTGGAAAAAGACACGATCAGGTAACAAAAAAACAAAAAACTTTCAGATCCTTTGTGTGAAGTGAAAAACATCTCACATAAAAGAAGGTATAATGAGAGGCTCGGCACCTCACGTGAAATTGGCTGTCCTCACTTTTCTTCTTGAGGGAAAGAAAGATCAATGAAAATTTAGCTCTAATTGCAAAGAGGAAATTAAGGCATCATTTCTCTTGATATCAAAGCAATTGATCACAGAGGGACATCTTTTTTTATATGGCGATTTAGTTGTATTAGAGTGTTGAATTGTATCTAAGTCGAAGGAAGTTAAAGAGTTAAGGACCTGGTGGAGAATACCGAAGCATTAAATCACATCATGACGATGCAGAAGTATAGGAATTTATACCTAATATTGGAAGTGCAAGACGAAGTATATATATATATATATATATATACACATATCAGTGAGTGCTACAGCTCAGCGTAGAGAAGTACAGGGCAGGTGTCTGCAGAGATTTGATCCCATCATACCACCCGCCAGTTCACCCACCTTTAGATTCGAACCAGAGCCCGTTTTGTGTCCAGAAAGGTGCTGTACTTTGATGCGGTCTCTTGACAAATAAATATGCATTTTTGTATGTATGTATTTATAAACAAATTCATAACAAAAGGTAGGATGGTGTTAATAAAGGTACACTATCCGAAATGTGATGAAAACGATCAACAGTCGATAAAGGTCACTGAGATCTCCTGAGTGACCAGCATCAAAGGACAGGCAAGCACATTTTTTTGGGGGCAGGGGGGGTTCCCAGAGCGTTGGATCCTTCCCAGCGACGCGTAGGAGCGCGTTGAAATGGGTTTGCAGACTGCCCGATGCCTTAGGGGACTGCCAAAGTGATTTTAGATAAGGTCACTACCTACCTTCAACACTTCACGCCTGCATCAATGATACTCATGTTTGGCTGGCTACGTATGCCAAAGGAACAAAGCGTGCCTGAAGCACAGCATATAAGGCGACATAAAGTGACGGTGATTCAGGCCCGGCCAAGGTATACTCCATAATGGACTACATAATACCAATTATGCACATACAGCTAAGTACGCTTAAAGAACTATATACATCATAGGAAAATTATGCAATGCGGCAACTTTATATCAAAATATATGCAGTGGTGCATATTTCCGCCAAAGTATGCCTGGAATAAAACATGCCAAAACAGCATTATCGCAGCAAAGGATGCATACAGCAGAACCTATTCACAGTCGTCAAGCCTACTGAAAAACAGTATTTTGCAGCCGTCATATTAACAGAGGACAAACATGATTAGTTGACGGCAAACTTTACAATGCACATACAGCAGGGTATATTGACGTCAATACAAGTCATGCGTATGCTGAAGGCCACGCACATTTGCTTCAATATCAGAAGTTTCCCTGAGAAAGAGAATCCTCAACGAGAGAAATCGCATAAGCAAACGCTCCCCCGTTGGAATCAGGCCTTACTCTCAAATCCCTCTCGGTAAAAAGGCGCGATCCGACCTCCAGCTTACTCGGGGCGCGTGCTAAATTCTACGATCAAATAGAGATTTGTTTCAAGAACGAAAATTAAAATACATACTCTATATTTTATTAGAAATTATTTTTCTGTATCGTTTAATATGTCCATTATTTATTTTTTTATTTACATTCTAATAAATAAATAATAAATATCCTACCCTAAATTCTTGTATCTTTAACTCAACCTTTCCTACCCCCTCCAACAAGAACAAGAATAACAATAACAACAATAGCATAGTAGTTGTAGGTTTACTCCCCGAGTAAGCGAAAATGTCACGCCGAAAGGAAAACTAGTCTATTAATAGAAATTCTTTTCTCCCTTGTAAAATAAAATGTCCTGTATATTCTGTTTCGTTACCCTTCACCGCTCACATTTTTATTTTCCTTTCTGGAATTTTGGAAACGTTCCTCGTTGGGAATAAAGTTGAAGTACTTCAGCTCTCTAAAATCTATTAGTCAAGGAAGAAAACGATACTCAGAATTATTTGCGTCTCAGATTTCCTTTGGCATGACTTTGAGTTTGGGTGATCGATCAGTTTTTTTTTTAAGATGTATTTGTAAATGTAAACTGTAAATAGTATGATTAAGCGCTGATTCCACGACAATGAATACCAGACATCTTAACGGGCATGAAAATTCAAGATCGTAGCGACCACATCAACTATAAAATCAAGAATGTGACATTTATCAAACAGGACAACAAAGAAGTCAATCTTGAAGGGAATAGATAAGTTTAAGATGCGAAGAACAACGAAATATACCAAGATGCTTTTCAGGTGAGTGAAAGATGTTTGTTTGTTTGTTTGTTTGGTGTTTTAACGTTGCATGGAACCAGTAGTTATTCAGCAACGGGACCAACGGCTTTACGTGACTTTCCGAACCACGTAGAGAGTGAACTTCTATCACCAGAAATACACATCTCTGACCCCTCAGTGGAATGGTCGAGTCATAAGAACTCGCGGCCACGAGGTAGCAGGTGAAGACCATACCAACCGAGCCACTGAGGCGCTTGAGTGAAAGATGGAAAGACGCGATGTTCACGTCTTTTGTTATGGAGTTTCGTTTGGTTCAAGATACCTCAGGTTGCAACCAGATTTGAGCGAGGCATCCTGGGGGAAATCTGTTTTGTCTGTGTTTGTCTGTCTGTCTGTCTGTCTGTCTGTCTGTCTACGGCGTGCGTGTCAAAATAAACACTTACGAAGAATCCCTGAGGTTTGTGTCTGATGGCAAGAAAAGACTTTAGCTGTTAACGCGGGGATGAAACACTTATGTTCGAAACTTATTATTATTATTATTATTATTTTATTATTATTATTATTATTATTATTATTATTATTATTATTATTATATGGTCTATCACAGTCCTCCAATTCGACTGGATGGTATTTATAGTGTGGGATTCCTTGTTGCATCCTGCCTCCTTAGGAGTCCATCAATTTTCTCACTATGTGAGCTGTTTCTAGGAGCACACTCTTCTGCATGAGTCCTGGAGCTACATCAGCCTCTAGTTTTTCTAGACCATTATTATTATTATTATTATTATTATTATTATTATTATTATTATTATTATTATTATTATTATTATTATTATTATTATTATTATTATTATTATTATGTACATATATTTAACGATACAATTGTACATTTTTATCTCTAAATATATGTACATAAACGTAAATGTTGGTCTAGGTCTCCATTTTAAGACTCATGCTACGATTATTATTATTATTATTATTATTATTATTATTATTATTATTATTATTATTATTATTATTAAGTCGACTCATTCATAGTGGAGAAAAAAAGGTAAATAAGAGATGTGATCGTAGAACACCCACAAACTCGTATGACTGATAAGAGAAGAAAATTTTAGTAAGATATAAGAAAAAGGTTCCTAATCAACAGACGACAGGCAGGTAGATAACTATTTGAATAAAAGGTACCTGGCAAATAGAATAGCTGTTTTATCTCATACACTGTAAATGTGTGTCATTTCGAAAGTCTCCTACTTTATATTGTAGTACATGACGAGAACCCAACGTCCGACTTATCCTTTTCATTGCTGCCTTGTGATTTGTCTGTGGAGAATTTGGTTATCTTAGACTTACGAACTTATTCTTGTAACACTTCATGTTAGAATAAACTATAAAGTAGTTTTGATGTGTTATTTCTAGGACATTTTTTCAAAAGCTTTGAGCACAGGTTCAGTAAATATTACGCACGCAAACACACACACACACACATATATGTGTATACACGTGTGTATATGTATGTATGTATGTATACATATATGTATATATATGTGTGTGTGTGTGCGTGAGTATTTTTGTCTATGTTCTCTATGTCTGTGTGCGTGTACGAGGATGTGATTTCATTTTTGTTTCCAACTTTCACCTCTAGTACAGAGAATATTGTTTCTATTTACCTCTCACTTTCCAATCGTTTGATATAGCATTTGGTAACCATATTGTTCCAGTATGGCATTCCAATGTCATATTCTTCTTCATTTTCCCCTTTTGTTACCGGATAATCACAAAGATATCATCTCTCTCTCTCTCTCTCTCTCTCTCTCTCTCTCTCTCTCTCTCTCTCTCGCGCCGGTAAATCAGAACGGTATGATTCTTAACCTGTAGGGAACATTAGCTGTATCTTCCTCCCAAAGCTCCGCACAAGATCTCTTCCATTTCTCTGGGGAATGTGAGGTCAGAGGATTTGGGGCAGGTGGGTGGGTGGGGGCGGTTGTGGTCACTAGGACGGACTCCATTTTTCAGTGTTAGATGTTGG
>NC_087201.1:22290500-22295500 GCF_015104395.2 Macrobrachium nipponense | reverse complement strand
TGTACATGGGAACAGTCTAACGTGCGTACGTTCGTGTGTTCAGTAGCATGTGTGTGTAACTTCTGTTGGTGGGCTTACATACGTACGACGGTTGGAAAAAGTATATGGGATATAATCTCTAGTTCATTAAGATTAAGGGGCATTTGATGATATATTATAATATATAATATTAAAAATATATATAAATAAATATAATATAGATATCTATCTATTAGATATTTATATATATTATAATATAAATTTAAAGCAAATAGAGAGAGAGAGAGAGAGAAGAGAGAGAGAGAGAGAGAGAGAGAGAACACGCAATCTCACGTCTGTTTATTCACTAATAATAATAGTAATAATAATAACAATAATAATAATAATATAATAATAATAATAATAATAATAATAATAATAATAATAATAATAATAATAACAATAATAACAATAATAAATGTAAAACAGCGTAAGATCAACCCCTGAAAAACCTCTCGGTTCAGTTGTGGAATGTATAAAAGACGAGAAAGTTCCAGTTACTGTCTGTAGAAGGAACAAATGTTCCCGTTCAGTTCATCGTATAGGCCCCTCAGCATTCTCTCTCTCTCTCTCTCTCTCTCTCTCTCTCTCTCTCTCTCTCTCTCTCTTAATCAGTATTCCCTTCTTGCTCAACCGGGCGACCGGCTCCTATTTTTCCCCCCACTTAAGACCCATTATGAGTGAGACTAGACCTTGAAACGCTGTCTCTCGTCTCCATCAAAAATTCATCTGGTTTATTTTTTCCACGGAGCGTTTTGCCCAGCCACCGCCGACGCCGCCGCCGACGCGAATTTATTTATGGCCGAAACGCGAAAGCAGCGCCTCCTTTCTGTGTAATTGTTCCCTCAGGAACAGGAGCCAAGCCTTGTCTTTCAGCGCTTGGAGAGCGTTCTGCACAAGTAGGAGAACTCGGAGTTCTATTTCTAAATAACTTTAGGGAGAGAGTGAGAGAGAGAGGTAAGGGTGGAAAGGGTTTGGGGAGAGGGGGTTACCAAGCTGATTTTGATTTGCGGGATGTAGGCTAATGCCATTATTACTCATGAAAATCTTATAAGCAAAACACTGTGGCCTTTAGCAATTCGTAAACAATTCAGTCTTTGGCGCACAACTTTTATCATGTTCATAACGAAACCTAACAATATTCATCAGTACATTACTTGACCGCCCTTCGCTCATTCAGCAGGAATGAATTGTAGTCGAAAGACGGACACTAACTAAGCAAACACATCGTCACCAGACATAGCGGCCATCGAGTTGAAACGCTCTTTGACCTGTAGTTTGGTGAAAGGGACATGAACGAATTTCACATTTGCATATTTCAAGATCACAGTTGCACCAATTCATTTTAACAAGGAAGCTAACCGGGAGGACAAACATATTATTGCAGAATCGCAATTTACCTTCGAATGCCCGTTTTGAAAGCCGCGATCGGTCTCTTTGTAACGCAGGCGACAAACTAATCAGATATTTGAATACTTGATCAATGACGTAGAAATTTCCAATGTTGAATACTTGATTTCGTAGTGTACTTCCACGAAAAGACGAAAAATAATATACATACATACTCATATACACACATGCATATATATATACGTATATTTATATGTATACATGTATGCATATATGCATATATGTAAACAGGTCATATAGCCATAAGCTTCATAGTAGTTATCAAGGAGGCAGCCAGGAAATGGCAATACGTATCTTAGAACAACAGTTTATATTGCCGGCGGCGTTTATATATATATATATATATATATATATATATATATATATATATATATATATATATATATATATATATACATACATATATATATATATATATATATATATATATATATATATATATACATATATATATATATATATATATATATATATATATATATATATATATATATATATATATAGTTTCAGAAGTTTGAAATTATCTTAATGCGAAAGTTAATAACCTTCAAGGTTTAGAAACCTAATGAAATAATTGCATCACTGCTCTTGGAGTCAGTCCCCAATCTTACGTGGCGCAGACATCTTCTCATTCATTCAGAGTGAACAAGGGAGCCATAAGGTGCCCGTCCCATCGGGCCTCGCCTGAATCAATTCTTCCTCTCTGGCAAAAACCTACCGGAGATTGAAATGAAAGTTGCAAGAATCAATTAGCATCGAACGGAATTCTGGTCGTTTACAGAAAACAATGAATAGAGCTGGGGTTTCAGTTAAGAGATCTTTTTTTTTTTTTTTTTTCGTATATCACAAAGTAATGAATCGAACGTACATAGCAACTAATAGCAGATGAAGAAGTAACAACAAGTTTAACAACCAATGAATCACTGAAAAGTAAACAGTGAAATGTTAGTCCAGACAAAGAATAAATCTTTAGCTTGTATTCTATCATTTGCAAGTCCTTACAATTTTACTTATAGAACAAGAAAGAAATTTAAGAATTTTTTTTTTAAGATATTTAAGACAGGGGATATAATTGTACTTCTTAACCTGTGGTTTATAGTTCTCTGTAAGAGAAAATTATTGAGATGGCTGCTGTGTCTGTCCGTTAGCAATTTTTCTGTCCGCCCTCAGATCTTAAAATCTATTTAGGCTAGAGCGCTGCAAATTGATACGTTGATCATCCACCCTCCAATCATCGAACATACTAAATCGCAACACTATAGAATCAGTAGTTTCCGTTTGATTTAAGGTTAAAGTTAGCCATAATCGTGCGTCTGGCACCGCAAAAACACAGGCCACCACGGCCGGCTGAGAGTTTTAGGGGCCGCGGTTCATACAGCATTATACCGAGACCACCAAAATATAGATCCATCTTCGGTGGCCCTGATCATGCGCTTGTACAGAAAACTCGATTGTGCCGAAGAAACTTCGGGCGCATTTTTGACTTGCTTTTAATACCAGGAAAACTATAATTACTTTCTCCTGTGTGACTTCGATAGGCCATTGTTGATGCTCACCCGGAAGCAGATTGTTCACCCCAGAACAATCCAACATAAGGAACCATTCCAGATTATGCAAAACATCCAGAGACAACAAAGATTTTCAATTAATAGGAGAAACGCAGACAAACAATGACTTAACAACTTTAGAGTCCATAATGATTAAATTAACTGTCCCGTATTTAAACCCCCATACATCAGCTACTCAACTGTTCATTACTTAATGACCTATTTTTCTTGTTGCTTTGTTTATTATTATTATTTTTTCTTTCTATCTCCTTGTTTCAACAGTTTCCTTCTAACTCCCGTCTGGGTAGGTCCAGCTATTCACGCCAATGGTGTTTTTGTATATTTTTTAAAGTGAGTTAACATTTTAAATAAGGTAATACTGTAGTGATTTTAGTTAATTATTATGATAAATGTTTTTATGAATAGCTATTAAGAGTCATCTGGCTGTATTTCAGCCTCTAAGATGCAACAGTGTAATTGTGAAACGTCGGCATTAGCAATAAACCTTCAATTGTAACGAATGCCTTTCCCTGGATGCCTACAAGTATGATTTCGAGAGCTGCAGCCCCCTTGTTTGAACATATATATATATATTATATATATATATATATATATATATATATATATATATATATATATATATATATACATATATATATATATATATATATATATGAAATATGTATATATATATATACTCATATACCTACATACATATATACACACATACGTACACACTCACATACACGGACACTTATATATATATATATATATATATATATATATATATATATATATATATATTATATATATATATATATATATATATATATATATATATGTGTGTGTGTGTGTGTGTGTGTGTGTGTGTGTGTGTGATTCTTTTTTTTCCTTGGGTTTCATTACGATTTTTTTTTTTTTTTTTTTTCTGAGAACATTCGAGTTTGAAATGTGAGTGCAGAATTCCGTGGAGTTGCTGTGATTTCTGAGTTGTGTGTGTGCTGATGTGTGAGTTTGGAGTTGAGTTGCAGAACTTGATGTTTTTTTTTCTTTGAGAGTTGTGATAATGACTTATGATTTGGTAGTCATATTAAAGGGAGTTAATTGGGAGACGTTCAGTTAGTATTTCTGACTTTTTGAGATCGTTGTTTGATATAAGTAGTATGTCTGGGTTAATTTTCTTAGATTGACCAGCGACTTGACTGACATACTAACACACCAAAAAGTCATTTCCCGACGCCAGCAAGACGTCCACCAGCCGTGCAGAGAGGTTGCTGCCGTTTTTGGTGATTACAAGAGTTTCCATGATGGTGATCACGAGAATTCTACAGCGTGGCTTTTGGGGATCTGCAGAAGCCGTGATAAGTCTTCTACAATGAGGGAGGCATTCCGTCTTCCTACAGTTAGCTACAGTCTGCTACAGGAGCAGTTACTTGCAAACAAAGAGAGATATTCAAGAATCCGAAATGGAGAAAAATTAGAGAAAATGCGTCTAGTGCTATTTGGAGATATAAGAGTAACAGACTTTATTTTATAATGCCAGAGACGTGCAGTTATTACGTATATTTTATTTTAAGCCGGCCAATGTGTTTTAGATTATATAAGCTATTTTGCTAGGCGGGGGCTAGCATGGGGTGGCCGAGCCATGTAGGCCTAGGGTTTTTGATTAATAATATATTGTCTGTGTGTTCTCTGTGACGAATGGAATGTGAAGAACAGAGTAGAGGCGACGACCCGAGAAAGCTGATGAATGAGTTTCTATGGGTGGCGTGAGATAAAACTGCTTAGTTAGACAAGCTGCTGGCTTGCTGACTTATGTCTGTCATACACAAGTTGTCCAATGCATGTGTTTGTCTGCCGTTATACGCTACCGATCGCGTCTCCTCTGGAGATGATGCCGTGCCTTCCTTCAGACAAAATCGGCGCGGAGATCGTTCATACTGTCTGAATAATGTGTGTGTGTGTGTGTGTGTGTGTGTGTCGATAACGACAATCGTTCAGACAATCGTTCAGTGTATGGAGCCC
>NC_087201.1:22180500-22285500 GCF_015104395.2 Macrobrachium nipponense | reverse complement strand
GAGAGCTGAGGGAGGACGATACAAGGGAGAAAGATGTAAAGTGGAGGAGAAAAGGTTGTATAAGTGTACGTTTTCAGTTTCCAACCTCTACGCAGCCGATTTTTCGAAACAGTCAAAGAAAAATTCCTCTCAAGTTTATGATGAAGCATTTTAGAGACTAAGAAGATGAAATGATCGTAACGTGAGAGAGAGAGAGAGAGAGAGAGCGGGAGAGAGAGAGAGAGAGAGAGAGAGAGAGAGAGAGAGAGAGAGAAATACCCTTAGCATCTTTGTTTTCCTCAATATTTGTTCTCGTACCGAGCAGCTGCTACGTCGCGCTGTCTTTTGTCACGAGCAAATTACTGGCCAGTCAAACAAAAAAGAACTTTTTTCTTTGGAGCACTTCACGTCTTTTAGTTGTGCTCTATATATATATATATATATATATATATATATATATATATATATATATATATATATATATATATATATATTTGTGTGTGTGTGTGTGTGTGTGTGTGTGTGTGTGTGTGTGTGTAACTGAATCACGAAAGTTTGGAACGTGATAAGTCCATAAATAAAGATTTAAGCCACGAAGGAAAAATAAACAACGGATTTTCTGCAAGATCTTTCGACTCGACGTCCTTTACTCAGCAGACAATGGCTTATACCATTTATATATATATATATATATATATATATATATATATATATATATATATATATATATATATATATGACAGCTTCCGGTCTAAATATTCCTTAGCCACTTTTCCTTTCTTGTATTTAATTCATCTAGAGAAACAATTCCACAGTTAGATCAATGTACATATATTTAAATTTAAAACTTTAAGGATAGCCTTCGGGAATCGTTTGGGTTCCCCTTATCAAGGGGAACAGATTCCCGAAAGCTATCCTTAAAGTTTTGAATTTATATACATGTGTACATTTGCATAACTGTGGAATTGTTTCTCCATTTGAAGACTCGTGCTACTATGCGGATTTTTTAATTAATTCATTTCACATTCTTTCAAATCCAGTTCATAAACATGAGAGCTAATGCACATCTGTTTTGTTGGCTACATTTTTTATTCATACATTATTTTTTCTTCGCGTTTAGTACCGCGAAATCAAAATATTCGTTCATAAGAACGAGTTACGGTGAATTATCGGCTTTCTCTGTCGTATATAAAAAAAATCATATACAGATACGAAGACCTTCATTGTATACAAGCAAGCTATAAAAAAAATAGTGCATGCACGTACCTTATGTGCGTGTATATATATAATATATATATATATATATATATATATATATATATATATATATATATATATATATATATATATATACATATGGGGAATAGGATTTGGTGTTCGAGGAAAATTGACGTCGGCAGCCACGACCAAATTAAAGCCATTTACTGTTGAAACAAGGACGAGCGTCTAGAACGAAGCGCTTCCATAGATTCACTGCGCCACTCACTCGCAACTTTGCCATTAAAATCCTTCCACTGCAACAACTCTTGTACTCCACCTAGCAAGAACTTTCTTTTGCCTAATAGTTCCATGTGCAACAGAAGTACAGAAAATAGCTTCGAAAGAGTCAGTTCCTTAAAGAAGACCTCTGGGTCTTATTAACTGAAATCTCTTCTATCAAAGAGCTGTGCCTTTTATCTCCGTTTCACTGCTCCTCTCCATGGCTACTGCTAAATGCCACAATGTTATCCACATCCATGATATCTTATAATAGAACAGACATTAAGAATAATGTATGTTTATCGTGTAATTTCCCTCCATTTTCCATTTCTACATTTTTGAAAGATAAAGCTAACTTCGTAAGATACAAAAGTCTATCAGCTTTTTCTTCACGTATTTTGCCCAATCAAAAACGCAAATACAGGTTTCTTCCTAAGGATTTTTCTGGTTTGAAAATTCATTTTCTGGCGTGTGCATAAACATTCTAAGGATTTACGTATATTTGGAAATCCAACAAAATACACCTTTTTATATGACAGCTATGGTTAAAGTTTTTTCTGATGGAAATATATGGTACACGATCTTAAGCATATACCATCTACGTCTACAAAGTTCAGCAATGGGTATTGAAAAAAGGGGGTGAAAAATTAGTCCCTAAGAATGTCGACTTTGTAATAAAAAAAAAGTTTTTAAAAAATGATTTATAAAATAGTTACAGCAAAATAATTTATCACAAAGCTTTAGCTTTCGAAAATGTTAAATGTTAATCTTTTTTTATGAAAAGTATTTATTTTTACAAAAATCACAAAATAAAAACTTCCTTAAATCAACTAGAAATTGAGCCGAAGACTACATAGATCCTTTGCAACCAAATTTAATCAGCAATGAACTGAGACAACTGGATGAACATTATATAAAGGCTTCTTAAGGACTATCATTTTTTAAAATACTTCTTTAAAAAACAAATTTTCGTTCTTTCACTGAGATGTGTGTACAGTATGGACTTGAAATCCAACGAGATAGGTCTCATTTCTGATCGCCTGGACAGCAATGAGAGGACACTGGAAGGATATGTGAGTAAATGAAGGTTTTGTTTGTGCTTACCGTGGGAGAACGAGTTTAGGAGGTGTCAAAGATCCCTTCCCCGCTGCCCTTTTCTTGGCCCTGCCATGTTTCTGCGAGGGCAGACTCTTGGCTCCGTCATCTCCATTTACCTCCACCTCAGCGTGAACCTCCGTGGCCGAACTATCTTACTCTCAACCCAATTACCGATCATAAGCTACGAACCATTCACGTATCATACTTGTCTAACACTTTCTCTTTTTTTTTTTTTTTGTCGACGGAACTTCTTTTTTGCTTTCTTTTCAATGCAGGTAACTCGACAGAACCGATATCATTAGAACCTCCCCTTCATAGCATCGTTGGGCCTGTCGGAGATTCTTAGGCCTAATCCGGGATGCCTAATTCACACCTTACGCCCCAAAAGGGGGTAGACTTCGGGGGGTATGCCGCCGAGGGGCAGAACCCTTTCTCAGTAAAGCTCGGTCACGTTTCCCGTCACTCCTCTCTCTATCGCCCTCTCTTTCGCTCTCTCTCTCTATCTCTCTCTCTCTCTTTCTCCCGCTCAACCGTGCGATGGCGAGTCGCGTGGGATACTGAGTAGAGTTTGGGGCGGGATCTTCTTCCAGGGCCACTCGAGGATTCGAGAGAGGGAGAGAGAGAGAGGGAGGGAGGGAGGGAGGGAGGGAGAGGTTCTCTTTCTCTTTTGTCTCCCCTCTCTCCTCAGTGCTTCTTCTGGTTGGTTCTTGTTCATTTTATTGCCCTAATGGCTCTCTCATTCCACCTATATCTTTCTCTCTCATGTTATCTATCTCTTCTCACCTGGTCTACCTGGTTATCGCTACCTGGCGGCGTCATTTCATTGTGCTCTTGCTCATTGTAATGGAGGCATGAGTCTCTTCGCGTGTGTGTATATATATATATATATATATATATATATATAGATATATATATATATATATATATATATATATATATATATATATATGCATTAAACTGCAAATGTCCTTTGATATCCAATTCGCTCTACTGGGAAATTTATTTTTACACATATTATCGAAGGGGAATTTTTCAGTTGATAATAATTTCGTCCTCTCGTGGATTCGAACCAGCGCACAGAGGAAGAATCAGGACTCTAGTGACGCCTAAACCGACCAGACCAACAAGAGAAGTATAAGTTGATATCGACTGTCGAAGAAGTCAGATTTTGGTAATTAGAATCGATACCCACTTACCTCTACCATGTTCAGCCAGTCGTGCGAAATTGTTATCAACTAAAAAATTCCGCTTCCGTTAATACATATGAAAATATATTAATTCCCAGGTAGAGCGCATTGCATTTTAATGCATGTATGTGAATCAAGGTGATCTGATGAAAATTCATATATATTGTATATAGTTGTATATATGAAATTGCATATATATATATATATATATATATATATATATATATATATATATATATATATATATGTATTTATGTGTGTGTGTGTGTGTGTGTGTGTGTGTGTGTGTGTGTGTGTAACATGTTCTTCTGCAATAAAATGTTTAGTGTAAGAATTTCAATAGGTCAAGTAAGAAATTGATTTGCCTCTGGGTACCAGCAGATCAATTCCCTTCATGAGGTCAAAAGCAGAGAATCTAAAAAGAAAAACACATCCATACGCCAGAGGAATAATGGAATGTAAAAGTAAAACGTCTTATATGTAATGAGTACGCTTGAATAAGCATGAAACTTACGGTAAAAGCAAAAATGGCGAGCAATGAAACATGAATTTAAGAGGAAGGAACGAAATGACCAAACGCATTATTATCACTGCAACTGTTATTGTGTTCCAGGAGAGATTGCTAAAAGTATTCGTCGAATGGTGAGGAGGTGGAATCTGGAAATTGTTTGTGTGAGAAATGCTCTTGTTTCCATTCTAGCTGCTTCAGTCGCAAACAGTTGGTAACAGCCGTCGTTTAGGTGATCCTGATAATATATAGTACTAATGGAGGTGATGTTGCACTGGCTGCTTCATAATTCATCGTCCTTCTCCTTTTATTGAAGAAACTAAATGCTCTCTCTCTCTCTCTCATGGGAAAATCCTTATTACTACCAGTATTAAATGAAGGAGAAAACACGCAAACCATCATAGTGATGAATGCGCAGGGTTTAGTTACGAGTAACTCAAAAAGAAAAATAGAGTACTTAGAAGAACTAACCCAAAATGAAAAGAAAATAGATATAATGAATATAAGTGAAACCTGGTATTCCCAAGAGACTGGGAATGATGATCAAATAAAAGGGTTCCAAACTTATAGATCAGATAGAAAAAATAGGAATCAAGGGGGAACCGCAATATATGGGAAAGACAAAAAACAAGGAAAAATATATGAGAAATATAGTAACTCAGAATGTGAACTAATAGCGGTAGAATTTGAATCTGAAAAATTGATGAACATAGTAATATATAGACCTCCTAATACTAAAGAGTTTGACTTAATAATTGAAAAATTGGATGATATATGTAGAAATCACAAGGACTGGACTATTCTCCTATCTGGTGACTTCAACTTTCCTTTCGTAGAATGGAAAGAACGAATAGGAGATTGTGGTTGTACTTATACATATAAAAAAGAGAGTAATAGTAGTGCAGAAGATAAGAGGCAATTTGAAAAGCTATTAGATATGCTACTAGAATACAACATTCAACAAATAAATCACCTGCCAACAAGAAAGGAAAATACTTTAGACCTAGTATTTGTGAACGAGATGAATTATGTTAAAGAAATAATAGTTTATAATGCGAATATTTCAGACCATAATGTCATAGAATTAACAGTTCATTCCAAAGCAAGTGAAAATAGTGATAAGCAAGAAATGAAAAAGTGGGAAGGATATGGAAAATACAACTTCTACAGTAAAAATATAAAAATGGTCAGAAATTAATGAAGAATTAAACAAAGATTGGGATAACATTTTCGTAAGTGATGACATAAGGGTAAATACGGAGATATTATATAAAATATTGGAGAAAATAGTGGAAAAATATATACCGAAGAAGAAAAGTAAACATCATTCATGCATACCAAGAGACAGAAGGATCTTGTTCCAGAAAATCAGAAAGTGGAAAAAAGGTCTTGCAAAAGAAAAAAAATGCATGGAAAGTTATAGAACTAAAAAGTAAGATAGAAAATGCAGAACAAAAGATTATACAATCAAAAGAAAATGAAAAACGGGACTTGGAAGAAAAAACCCTATTAAATATCAAGCAAAACCCCAAACTATTATACTCATATGCGAAGAAGATGAATAAAAGAAGAATAGAAATAGGCCCTCTGAGAATTGAAGGGAGATTAACGAATGAAAAAAAGGAAATTTGCAACATACTGGCAGAACGATATAAGAGAGAATTCACCCCTAGAATAGATAATGAAGATAATGATATAGAAGTAAGGGATGGAAATAGTGAATATTTAGCTGACATAGATATTAATGAAGCTGATATTGTGCAGGCTATTAATGAAATTAAAATGGAGCTGCTGCAGGGCCTGATGGAATTCCTGCTATTTTGTTAAAGAAAGTAGTTCATTCTATCGCAAAGCCACTTGCAATATTATTAAGACAAAGTGTAGATACAGGCAAGATTTATGATGAGCACAAATAGCATATATTACCCCTACTTTCAAAAGTGGATCAGACTAGAGGCAAGTAATTATAGGCCTGTGAGTCTAACATCACATATTATGAAAGTGTATGAAAGGGTAATGAAGAAAAATATTATGAAACATTTATAATAAAAAATAATTTGTTTAATAAAGGACAACCATGGTTCGTACCCGGAAAAAGTACACAAACCCAACTGTTAGTCCACCGTGAGAACATATTCAAAAATATGAAAAGCGGAAATGAAACAGATGTGGTTTATTTAGACTTTGCAAAAGCTTTTTGATAAAGTAGACCATAATATATTAGCGAAGAAAATTAGAAAACACAATATCGTGGATAAAGTAGGAAGATGGTTAAAAGAATTTTTACACAACAGAAAACAGATAGTTATTGCAAACGACGAGAAATCGGATGAAGTCAAGGTAATATCCGGTGTGCCGCAAGGTACGGTGTTAGCTGCAATACTGTTTGTTTATTATGATTGAAGACATAGACAATAATGTGAAGGATTCGGTAGTGAGTAGTTTCGCAGATGACACAAGAATAAGTAGAGAAATTACTTGTGATGAAGATAGGAACGCTCTACAAAGAGACCTTAACAAAGTATATGATTGGGCAGAGGTAAATAGGATGGTATTTAACTCTGATAAATTTGAATCAATAAATTATGGAGACAGAGAAAGAAAGCTATATGCATATAAGGGACCTAATAATGAGACCATCACAAATAAGGAAGCAGTTAAAGACCTTGGTGTGATGATGAATAGGAACATGTTATGCAATGATCAAATAGCAACTCTGTTGGCAAAATGTAAAGCAAAAACGGGAATGTTGTTACGGCACTTCAAAACAAGAAAAGCTGAACACATGATTATGCTTTATAAAACATATGTTCGTAGTCCACTTGAATATTGCAATATGATATGGTACCCACACTATCAAAAGGATATTGCAATAGAGAGTGTACAAAGGTTCCTTTTACAGCTAGAATAGAAGAAGTTAAGGACCTAGACTACTGGGAAAGACTACAATTCTTAAAATTATATAGTCTAGAAAGGAGAAGAGAACGCTACATGATAATTCAGGCATGGAAACAGATAGAAGGAATAGCAGAAAATATCATGGAACTAAAAATATCAGAAAGAGCAAGCAGAGGTAGATTAATAGTGCCCAAAACTATACCAGGAAAAATAAGGAAAGCACACAGGACATTAATCCACTACGCACCAGCATCGATAATGCAGCGTCTATTCAATGCGTTGCCAGCTCATCTGAGGAATATATCAGGAGTGAGCGTAGATGTGTTTAAGAATAAGCTCGACAAATATCTAAACTGCATCCCAGACCATCCAAGATTGGAAGATGCAAAATATACCGGAAGATGTACTAGCAACTCTCTGGTAGACATTAGAGTTGCCTCACACTGAGGGACCTGGGGCAACCCGAACAAGATGTAAGGTAAGGTCTGTAAGGTCTCTCTCTCTCTGATAACTCACTTCCCGTTCATAACACGGAATACGTTTTAGGTATGAATGAATCATTTCTCAGCTGAATAGCGGTGCCAATTTGGGAACGCTGAAATCATTCTTTTATAGTCATTCTCCCAGAGGGAGTCCCTCCCTGTGCATCACGAATACTTTCTCGGGGATCGAAAGTCCCCATGACTTAATTTGTCGGTGACAATCTTGTTTGTCATCATTTTTCTGAAGCAATTTTTACTCGTTTACTGCTGGTTTTGATACCAAGGTCTGATTCGAGTCTTTGGAGAGCATTCTCAAACAAGATCTTCTGTTAGGAAATCGTTATGGGTTCTAATTTCGCCAAACCTAAACTCAGTAGTACCAAGCCCATTTGCACTCTCCTTTGTGAATGACCGTAAGGCCCTGTCCACACTAGGAAACATTGTTTGCAAACAGTGTTTCCTAGTAGTGTGGACAGGCCTGAAGGCCTCGCAACCCTATTCACGCAATGATAAAAGTCCAAGTTCGGCTTTTCGTTCCATTTAGTCCCAGTTTCTCACAACGAAGGATGCCCTGGCTTCAAATGAGCTTTCTGAACCATGTTACATACATAGAACATACATGCATACATATATACATACATAAATTTCCACCAACAGATAGTGGGTATAGACGTAGCAACACAATGAGTACGCCACATTCATTCTTTAACCACAGATTCCTGGGTGCCACTCCCTACAGCCATACAAAGGCTTTCTCAATGGTCTAGGTAGTTTTGATGTACGTCAATTTCTACATTCTGGTCAAGACGTTCATATGACTGTGGTTGATTCCATGTTAAACACGATGCGCACACGATGCGCTTGTTTCCGGATTTCTGTCAATAAACAGATAGCAGAGAGTAAATGTTGATGGAAACCAGCGTGACACAGTATCATAATGTACGGTGTTCCTTACGGTATTGTTTATGGTTCATTACTATTAATATGACATGCATATGAGGTATTATACGGTTGGGCAGTGAAAGCAGGTCCGTTGCTTCAGAAAGTGACGCTGTATTGCTTGCAACGATCCGACCTCCTGACTGGAGGTCTGTGACGGCATATTTGTTTACGAGAGATTTAGCCAGTATTAGTGCTTGGAGTAAGTTATGAGGGAAGGGGGTTGAGCCCTTACAAAGCTCAAATTGTAAATATTAGTCGGTTCAGAATTCTAACCCTCCTTCTTGACTTGAAATCTACTTGTGAGAAACACAGCTCTCTCTCTCTCTCTCTCTCTCTCTCTCTCTCTCTCTCTCTATATATATATATATATTATATATATATATATATATATATATATATATATATATATATATATATATATATAGATATGTGTGTGTGTGTGCATGTGTGTGTTCGTGTGTGTGTGTATGTGAATTCTATCACTGCACCGTTATTCATTTGCACGCATTAAGTTACAAATGTCCTTTAATATCCGTTCTACCTCGGAAATAATATATTTTAATATAGGTTAACCAAAGGGGAATTTTAAAGTTGATAATGAGTACCTCGTCTCGTGGGATCGAACCATGGAAGAGCCAGAACTCAGGACTGCAGTGACGCCTTAAACCACGCGAGACGACGAACTTATTATCAACTATAAAATTCCCCTACGGTTAACATATATGAAAATAGATTATTCTCGAGGTAGAGCGAATTGTTGCTTAATGTACGTTTGTTTGTGTGTACTTGTGGCTGGCTATGTTATATCTCAGTGATAGCGAATTCATCTACCATCATCATAATCTAGCCTGTGTAGTTTTTAATTCATTTAAGGTTACAGTTAGCCGTACTTGTACTTTTGGCACCATAATAGGTGCCAACAACACAGGCCACCACCGGACCGTGGCTGAGAGTTTCATGGGCCATGGCTGAAAGTTTCTTACAGCCTGCTGTACAGAAAACTTGACTGCGCAGTTTTTTACTTGGTATATTAAGTTTTTGAGTAGATTATACGCCTTGAACGACTACTATTCACCTATGATGTAATATGACGCCATTGTCGGCGGTATCTTAGCGTGATAGTCAGCGTCTTACAGACCGATCGGTGAATCTAAATCTGAATTCGTTTTCAATAAAGATTATTTGAAATTCTTGCATATTTTCCTTCGCGTTTTACTACGTAACAGCTGCATAAACTGCAAAAATAAATTATGGGAAAGCAACCGCTTACGTGTCTTTATTACACCATTATGGCCGAAGATCTTTAGAGTAAAAGTTGTAGTGTTCGTTTTTGAACAACTCTCACTTATTAGTTCGTCCTATCACTGGTTCCTAGCATCCATGTTAGAAAAGACTTTTCTTAGAAACGTTCCTTGGAGACAAGCAAGCACGGAGAGATTTCGTACGTCAAAACACAGACGAAAAGTACAGTGAGGTTCTTGAATCTTTGTGTTGGGGACCCGAGTTAATCAAGCGTTTCACCTCCGGCAAAAAGGGCGTCTGCTTGAAGCATGGAGGACGCCCTCCAGAGCTGCCCTTTTATTTCAAGCCGATTAGGGAAGACTAGGGAGGAGCGAGGGTCTTCAGTATTGGCGGCTAAGAGCTGCTGCTGTTGGGTCAGGCGTAATAATACGAGACAGGAAAGGAAGCAAAGGAATCTTAAACGCTCACAAAAAAACATGGCGGGACTTCATCGTCAGGCCAGCCAACCGACTGGAAGGAATCTCGCTCATCTGCAATGTTCCCTGTTTATAATGTAATAACTCTCTAGAGTTTATGAACGGATGTTTTTGTGCTCATGCGATGTTAATTATGAATGAAGGAATAGAATGCAGTGAATGATTATAATTTCATACAAATCAAAATACTTCATTTGTCAAAACTAGGCCTATTTTCTACTCACAATGATGCTTTCTTTAGCCCCATTTGAAATATACTCACGTCATCATATTACTTCGCTTTATCCACAAATATAAAACTCAATGCAGAAAACGATTATATATTTTATTCAACATAAAACCACTTCCTCAACGAGGAAGGTTCCATCGATAACGATCACGGCCACATTCACACTTGAACTGCTGCTGAAACGTGGATGAACTCTCTGTGCCAATAAATTCCACAACGTTAGTCGCTTCATGCCCTTACATAAGACATTCACCAGCAACTCACCGAACTTCTCGACACTAGGTAATATTCACCTCTCTCTCTCTCTCTCTCTCTCTCTCTCTCTCTCTCTCTCTCTCTCTCTCTCTCTCTCTCTCTCATCCTGGATGTCAAAGCTTTTCCCACTATCTAAAACATTTAGTCGCACCATCCATCGATATTTTCTTTGGGATTCCTCTCTATTTTCTTCTTTATACTTTCGAACTGTATATTTTTTTCACCAATCCATCCTCCCCAATTCCTTCCATATGACTAGACCATCTCTAGTTGCTCTGATTCATCTATTCACGTTTACTAACCCTTCTTCCACTCCTACATACAGCCACATTTCTCACTCTTTCGGTTATTTTATTACAAATGCTATGGGAATAATTCACCTCTACAGCTTTACCCGTCTTTCATTCATTTGAATACAACTTCCATACCTCATTTCCATAGGGGAGAGAGATGATGGTCCAGCTGCTATCCATTCATACTTTAAAACCTTCGCTTCTAAGTTACTGAGAGTTTCATTTCAACCTAATGCACACATCCTTCTACCTTTCTTTCTCCTCCTACTCTGTTACTCACCTCTTCACTCACCCAACGACTGACTGGGATGTTAACCCCCAAATACTTAGAGGATTCTGTAGTTTTTATTTTCTCTCTTTCCATAACATTCACTGCTCCATTATGCTAGTTCGCATTTCCTTCGTAACCTTAACATTGCTGATGTTTACTCTCAACTTTCTAATTGTGCAAATACTTCCAAAGTCTTCTATTAAGCTCCGCAGTTTTTTTTCGCGCTCGGCTGCCAATCCGGTGGTCCGAAGTTCGAATCCCGGCTTGGCCAACGCGGAATCAGAGGAATTAATTTTTCGAATAAGTGTGGTTCGTATCCCACAATAAGCTGTAGGTCCCGTTGCTAGGTGACCAATCGGTTCCTAGCCACGTAAAAATATCTAATCCTTCGGGCCAGCCCTAGGAGAGCTGTTCATCAGCTCAGTGGTCTGGTAAAACTAAGATATACTTAACTTTTTTTTCCCGCAGTTTTTCTTCGCCATCTGCAATCATCAGTCTTCCGAAACCGATACAGGGTCCTTCTCTTTACCCTACATCTGGTGTCTTATCTCCTACTTCTCACATCACTCCATCCATTAAAATGTTCAACAGCCATGGAAGCATATCATACCTAAGCCTCAACTCTACCATCAAGTCAATCACTCCAAAAAGTAAACCTATACACATGCTTCGCTTCCGTCATGAAAACTTCCTGTTGCTTTGAGCAGTTCATCTTCTATACCAGAGCGCGTCCCGTGTATTCTCTAGTAGTTTCACATCAACCGTGCATCTGATGTTTAGGCCAGTCCCTTACGACGCTCCTGATTGGCTGTTGATAAGCCAATGACAGGGCTGGAAACTCTCAGTCTCTCGAGAGAGAGTTCACATAGGAAGGATGCATGTTTTACCTCTCCTGAGGGATACAGCTTTCAAAAGTATCCCTCAGGAGAGGTGGAACATACATCCTGCCTATGTGAACTTTCGAGAGAGACTGGGAGTTTCCAGTCCTGTGATTGGCTTATCAAAAGCCAATCAGATGCACACTTGATATGAATCTACTGTTAGTATTGCATCAGCCCCGGTTTTTTTGGCCATGACCCTAGGTTAGGTTAGGTTAGGTTGGGTTTAGTTAGTTTAGTTCAAAAAAGAAACATAATGAGATTATTTTCAAGATGAGTACTCGGTGACAGTTCGGGAATATGCGACACACTATTCCAGAGGCTCACCTTAAAACGATGCTTAAATTACAAAGCTCTGGTGAGACTTGAAGTTATATTTGATTACATAAAAGCATTTGAAACGCAATCAGAAACTTTTAAGAGGGATTCAGACGGTAAGAGATTTAGATATTTCCCAAACCGAATGAAATAGAGAAATGATCTCACACATGATGGCAAAACAGACCACAAATGTCTTCATGAAGTTTGAAACATCATTTGTGCAGTTCTCAGCAAGATTTGCTAAGTCCAGAGAATTAACGATGGTTCCAAAACTCTTTCAGTCTTCATATAATATAAAACTGAATGCGTAAACTTACAGATATTTTTGTGGATAAATTTTGGATAATTTTGAAAATTGGTTGAATGCTTAGGTTAGGTATATCTTAGTTTAATCAGACCACGGAGCTGATTAACAGCTCTCCTTAGGCTAGCCCGAAGGATTAGATACGTGGCTAGGAACCAATTGATTACTTAGCAACGGGGCCTACAGCTTATTGTGGGATGCGAACCACGTCGGGAAATGAATTTCTGTCCTCAGAATTAAATTCCTCTGTTCCTTGTTGGCAGAGCAGGGAATTGTTTGAATGTCTAAGTAGGTTCATCAGGAGGAAACGCTTGATGACTTGGAGAAAATAATGGAATCTACTGATAAAGGATCGACTAGATAAAAGAATAAGAGATAGGAGTGCAGGAAAAGACGTATTAGGGACTTGGAAGACAATTAAAAATAAATAAATAAATAAATAAATAAATAAATAAATAAATAAATAAATAAATAAATAAATA
Organism: Macrobrachium nipponense; assembly: GCF_015104395.2. NCBI lineage: Eukaryota > Metazoa > Arthropoda > Malacostraca > Decapoda > Palaemonidae > Macrobrachium > Macrobrachium nipponense. The sequence goes on along the minus strand of NC_087201.1, from coordinate 22,272,176 downwards.
AATAAAATTTTGTTTATATAACCTTGCAAAAGCACTAATCCAGTTTTCATCTTTACATTCTTGTCAGTGATGAACTTTGTTCTACGTGAACTTTGTTCATAAAGATGAAACTAGTAGAGTCTGCGTGTCCCTTATGGTTGCAAAACAGAAATATGATATTATTTTGACTTAATTATGTGCCAACATAAGTCCTACTGATAGTTAATAAATAAAGGCCCCTAATTTTCCTTCTCGCTTAGTCGGGGAGTAAGCCTACAAAATACTTTGTTGCTGTTCTTGTTGCTGTAGTTATTCTTGCTGTTGTTGTTCTTGTTGGGGGTTTAGGAAAGGTCTATGGAAAAGCCTAAAAAGGTCCGGAAAATGTGTTTTGCGTTGAGTTTAGACTCAGGAATTTATGATTTATTCATTAGAGTGAGTATGTAAAACTAGTGAGTATATTCAGCAGTACAGAAAAATAATTTCTAATAGAATATATCCTATTTATTTTAATTTGCGTTGGTGAAACAACGTACTATTTGACCGTAGGCTTTAGCACGCTATCCAAGTAAGCTGGAGGTCGGATCATGCCTTATTCCTGTTTTGATTTAATCTTCTTCAACACAAATGGGTAGTGATTCACCTCTGATGTAATATTTAGGTATTGGAGAAAATAATTTTCATATTTCCTCTCTTTGCATACATTATTTACAAAATGCTAAAAGTAATCAAAATTCAGAGTTATTATTCATTTTTCCGTGGATGCTAAAAATAACGTCCTTAAATTGTTTAGATACATTTGCACACCACCTGAAACGAACCAAAAAAACTCGCCCACCAAAATTTTCGGTTGGCACGTGAGCAAATTTTGCACCAAAGATTTGTCTGATTTGGGCACACACCTAAAAAGATCGCCCACCTCTCCTCTGTGCGTACCATTCCCTCTCTATCAGTGCAATTACAATCTTGATCTAGGCCTATAAATGCCACAACAGTTTTCACCCTCTTTTAAAATCGCATAACAGACTGTGGATTCACACTCTGTAATCCGTCTTACGTTGGCAGTCAAACTTCTACCATAGTTTCTTTTCTATAATTAGCAACGTTATGCTTATAAAACCCTTATGATCTCCTCTATCATATTACCATACAATTCCTGTTTCCCATGTCTTAGGACTCTTTCCCTCATCTTGACAAACCTTACACATCCTAGTCAGCCATTCAATCAAACTCTTACTATGGTGCCACAGCCTTTCATTTGCAATCCAATCAACACTTCATTTCCTAACATATTTCAGTCTCTTAATTAGTATTCTGTCATTTACAAGAGCAATTTGCCCAAACATTCTGAAACTACGTCTGTTCTGTCCTCCAAACTCAGCAAATCCTCTAAATACTGAGTCCTCGGCAAAGGATTGCACTCTTTTTCAGACAGCATTCTCCATTTCCATCTTTTACTCTGCCATCCATTTGCCTACAGAAATTATCATCTCCATTTGCCTTTCTGCAGAACAATTATCAATTCTCCATGAAGTCCTTTTTCACTCTCTCGCCACTTTTGTTTTCATGGGATATCTTATTTTTGTCTGTCACCTTCTTCATTTTCCTGGTCATAATCCTCCATGCTATCATGCAATAGTACTTCAGATAGTTTGTCTTTTTATCTTACTAAACTTCCTTTTTTCATACCGCACCAATCTGTTTTGATTCGCTCTTCTCGCCTTCCCAAGACTGCAAACACTTCCCGCTGACTCCATAACCCCATCCTGGAATTTTGCCCTCTTCATTTACTTTTTCAACTTCCGGGCCTAATTCCCACCATCTGTCTAATAGCTCTAGTTAAAGTAGGTCTCAATCCTCAAAGTATATACGTATATAATACATACATGCACAGACACACACTCACACACATACAAATGTGTGTGTGTATGTATGTATGTGTTATATACATGTATATACTTTGGAGATTGAGACCTAATTACACTAGCTCTCTTATATATATATATATATATATAATATATATATATATATATATATATATATATAATATATATATATATAATTCTAGTTACCAATGTCCTTTAATATCTAATTCGCTCTACCTCGGAATTAATATATTTTCATATATGTAAACCGAAGGGGAAGTTTTTAGTTGATAATAATTCCGAGGCAGAGCGAATTAGATATCAAAGGACATTTGTAGCTCGAATGATTTATGTGAATCACGGTGATGTGATAATTATTCATATATATATATATATGTATATATATCTATGTGTGTGTGTGTGTGCGTGTGAGAGTGTGTGTACTTGTGTATGTGTTTGTGCCAATGCGCGAGCGATTTTGTATACGCGGAACATAGGGTGTCTAGTTGGATTAGCCGCTAAATCTGCTTAATGAGGGGTTGGACGTACGTGAAAAACACGCGCTCTATTTTTGGTAATATCTAAATAGCCCGGGTCGTACGCGGTTGTAAACAAAATTGATAAAATTAATCAAGGCTCGCATAACACCCCTCTCGCCTCATTGCACTATTTAGGGCTTCATAAAATGGTCAGTAAAAAAAAAAATAGTAAAAAAAAAAAGAAATACGGACAGTTTTGGCAAATACCTGCTCTGGTGCAAGCAAAGGAGATTTGTCTCTTATTTTTCAGTATTTTTCTATACGTACATACATTCGTATGGAAAAAGCAAAAAGAAAAAAAAAAAAAAGCGCCAGCGGTCTAAGCATGTGCCACGGAATAATAATAATAATAACAGTGTGGTAAACTGGGAATAAATATGCGCAGATTAACAGCAGTTCAGAAATAAGTCCGGGAATTAGGGAGAGGGACGAGCAACTTTTAAGCGGACGTTATGTGCTATTCAAAGCAGAGTATGAAGTAAACGCATATATCACTTTCCCGATTTGAACCGCAGCCATCATACGCCAAAAAAAAAAAGGGTAGAAAGATCAGTGACTCTTGAATTAAAGATTTTAGGTTTATCTCTCATATTTCTTCCTCCGTTTCTCATAAACTTTCTGTTTCCCATTTTGCCGCAAGTTTTTAGAATGTTTCGAGATGAAGTTGTTTATGTGTGCATGTTTAGATTTAAACTTTCCTCCTCCCTATTTAGGAGCATTAATGGTTCTCCGGCGTGGTCTTACAGTGCTGACTCCCGCCTCAAACTCTGGGATTGAGTTATGTCATCAGTCAAGTTTATTGCGCAAACTCTTAATGTTGACTTGTGGCACCGACGTAAAGTGAGTTCATTATGTTTGTTGCAAATATTCCCTGCACTCATCTCTATACCTGACCTCGCTGGTTTTTGCTCGAAGCACCAGGCTGCTGCAAATAGTGTCGTATTAAAGTATCAGGTTTAATACTACTCAGTCTGCCAGGAGTTTTATCTTGGCTACAGATAAGATGTGGGATAGTTTTTTTTTTTCTCTAGCGCAGTTGTGGAATCGTCTGATATCGGAATGTTTAGTCGAGGGACACCTTCATTCCTGCTTTCTGTCCGACTTCTGTATCTCACATCTATCGGTTTTTATATTCAATTTCCGCGCATTTGTTTTAGTTACCACTTTCTCTTTTAATCTCTCTCTCTCTCTCTCTCTCTCTCTCTCTCTCTCTCTCTCTCTCTCTCTCTCTCTCTCTCTCTCTCTCTCTCTCTCAGCAGGATGATTCCCGTTTGGATACCTCTAGGGTTTATAACCTGATGACTCTGTCCCACAAGGTTTCGGCTGAACATTTTAAGACAGAAAAGAAAGAAAGATTAAAATGATTAGCTGCCACATCAGTACTATTCTTTCAGGCAATTGAAATGTGATAAATGTTTGTTGTAACTAAGAGATTTAGTTTAACAAAACTCCCAAAAGCAGAGCTTTGTTAAAATCTGCCTTTGGGAAAAAGTTCAGAAGGATGAAAGTAGTCGCTAAGGGAAGCTAACAATAGATTATGTTTTTTTATTTTTCTTCTTTTATTTTGCTGTCCCATTCTTTTCCTTTTAAATCACAAGTCATGAAGCAGTGAATCCCCCAGAAAACGAACAGAACGTCCACACACTAATTAAACAATGACTTTGCATACCTTAGAATTGCTCAAAATGCCGTGACGTAATGTCATATAGTACGACCCTCTTGCCTTAACCTCACCAGGAGAGAGGAATAATCGTTCTTTTATACAGTGGCTATAACAATAAAACTTTATATACAACGGGATTTGGATGGTATGATTTTGACCGAAATGCAAGAAGGACGGTGAGAATGTTGATAGGAGAAGAGATGCGTAGGTTAGGAAGGGAAGAGTGTGGACAGGTCAAGTGTTCATTATGAAATAGTTATGCGAGAAGATTTAAAGTGAAAGGAAAGGATAAAGAGTAAATAAAAGGTGAAAATAGAGATATTAAAGTTTGATGTAAAGGGACATGAACGATGGCGGCAGTATTTTGAAAACCTGCTGAACGAAGAAAATGGACATGAAGCGAAAGACGCCGGCATAACAAAGGTACTAAGAAAGACCGCGAATGCTAACGAAACTAAAATGGTTACTAAAGGGTAGGCTACCTACTTGAGTACTTTGGAAATTTGCTGAACAGGGGTACAGAAGCGGGCAGATTGGATGGATATAACGCAAATTATTGTAAATAATAGAAATAACACAGGAACTGATGTTATTATCAGTGAGATGCTGTTGTGAAAGTACGAGCGAAAAGTTGATTATGGTTGTGAGGTAGGTAGGTCTAGGCGAACAAAAAGTTAGGACGAATAGTGAGAAGAAAAATTGTTACTTAATCTAAGGTTACGTAATTATCATGTGATTATCATGAGCCACTTATTTCAGGTTAAGATTCTACCTAACTTGGATTAATCTTACGTGAATTGCAGGAATCTTCGGTACAAAACAAAATTTAACAATGAAAAACTTTTATGCCAGCGCAAATTTATGTTCAGAGGACGAAGTCACATGAGGTCACTGAGATATGTGTTGAAATATATATCCCCTGAGAATGGCTGGTTTGGTGTAATACTGAATCAGAAACTGGTATTTTATGTCTCAGTTATTATTTCAGTATTGTTATGGATGGAAGAAGGATTTTTCTTTCCCAGAACTGCCTCGTAATAAACGTTTGATCCATTTACCTCCTCTTTATCTTCATGAGACTAAACCAGACACAAAATTCATCGGGAAACTTATATAAAGTAGTTTTTTAATTCAGCAGAGGCTCGCTGTATATATCTGGGGTAGGAAATAGCTGAAGGGCTCCTAAAGAAAGACGCAGAGTAATGCGCATTGAAGAGCAACACGGAATGCAAAACCAAATTTGTCCAAAAGTAGCACTCATATGTCGGCGAAGAAAAAAATGAAAGGAGAATGTGTGAATTGTTAAAAGGGAAGATAAAAAACAAACTAAAAAGAGACAATGATAAAAAAAATCACATGAAATTATCTCAATAAAGTTCAGAGCTGAGAACGACATTAATTCCACTTTAAGACTTGCCGTTACATCCTAGTTAGCATAAACGCACTGCATCACCCTACGAAATATATCGTTCGGATTCTATTCTTATTTATTTATTGAATTTTTTTTAGTCTGTGTATTAATCATATTGAGTATGTATTATATCATGAAAAGTAGAATTAATCTAAAACAAGTGAGAAATAAAACTTCAAGAAAATTCCTTGCATTATGCAGGTCTTTAAGAATTTAGTCCGAATTATTACGAAATATTTCATTTTGTTTACATTGGAACAGTTTTACCAACCATGTTAGCACAGTACGATCTGTATACAGATCTTTCTGTTAAAAGAATGTTACTCTAAATTATAAAATATGACATAGTTATACAAAATATTAAAATTTAGAAATTCCTTTCTTAAATTTAAAGGCAGTTCGCTTCAATGAAGGGTTGAGAATTGTAATGATGGATGAGTTTCGGGTTGGCACGCCTGCAAGCCGAATGTTTAGTAGACCAGTTTGGATGCACAATAACTTCTACGTCTTACATCTTCCAATTTTCCTCCTTTCCATTACCAAAAACGTTAAAATGAGTAGGTATTTAGACACATGAAGAATTCGGATATATCAGATAAGGACAGTGGGAATATTGTATTTATAAATGAATGGTTTGTTAATAAGGGTCACATAGGCCTAGAGTGAATCATAACGGCAACTGTGAACAGTTCTTTGTGGAGCACCATCAGTGGTAGGCAGAGTGATTTCTGCTGAAGCCAATAATGCCCCGGTGTGCTTTAGCATGGCGGTTTATTGTTTGTTCGATGGTTATATCCACAGCATTTCTGGATGACGGTATGTCTGATCCACAGACACTAAATGCATTTTGTTTCATTGGTCTCTCAGCACCAGAATGGGAGATTGGAAGGTTGAGCGTACTTAAGAAATATAGAAGCCTCGAAGATGCTATATCTTGCAAATGAAAGATGTTATGCTCATTTATTCAGAATTAAGTATACATCAAAATCCAAACAGAATTTTCAGTAAAACACACCAGTCTACATAAAACTTCTAATCTTCTATTAGCGTACAACAAAAGAGAAAAATGTTATCCCGCTTAATATGGTGGTAATCGGTAAAATCAGAGGATAATGATTTAAGCAGACAACTAAAATCATTTGTTAATAACACAAGGATTATGAAAATTATCATCCCAAAAACCCAAATGGGGTAGTGGTGGGAGATGGGGACGGCTATTGGTGACCCTCGGTCTATCAATTGTGATAGAAAGGATCTATTGACTGATCTTCTGATGTTGTTCTTTAAATATATTCGGAAGCATTTATTGAAGTTTTATAAGTAATTTATTTTTCTACCGAATGGAATGTTTGAGTTATACTTTTCATTACGACCTCTTATTCACTATCAGTATTATCTACCCATCATTAGTGATGTCAATATGGAAAAAGACATTATTTTTTTCATTGCTGGTTTACCTCACCATGAAGCGTATAATCTCAAGAAGAGAATAACTTGGTCCTTAAGCATACGGGCTCAGAATACCATTCAGTACTGTACTGATTAGTTGCTTATTTGCATAACCACTACAAAAGAATACATTATTGATTATCAAAATTTAATAACAAGCAAATACTTATCAACAAATAACAAAACTCATAATGCTTATGATATCTCGTTTTTCACAAATCAAGAAGGTTCAATAGTCCTAGACAAGCATTTATTGGTTAATATTCAGCATCCTTCTATGTTTTGATTATGAGAAATGGACAAAGTTTAATCAAAAGTTTTGTTTGTTAACCCTTAAACGCCGGAACGGTAAATAAAAAAATGACTCCCGTATGCCGGAGGGGTTTGAGAGTGAGCGCGTAAGCGGAAAAAATATTTTTTTCAAAAACTCACAGCGCGCTTAGTTTTCAAGATTAAGAGTTCATTTTTGGCTCCTTTTTTTCTCATTGCTTGAAGTTTAGTATGCAACCATCAGAAATGAAAAAATTAATCATTATCATATATAAATAATGCGATATATGATAGCGCAAAAACGAAATTTCATATATAATTGTATTCAAATCGCGCTGTGCGCCAAACGGTTAGTTTTTTTTTCGTTGTAATGTGCACTAAATTGCGATCATTTTGATATATAACACATTGTAAAACGATAAAAGCAACACAGAGAAAATATTATCACAAAATGATGCATGAATTCGTAGCGCGCGGATGTAAAAAAATAATTTTTTAAATAATTCACCATAAATCGAAATATTGTTATAGAGACTTGCAATTTGTTTCAAAATGAAGGAAAATGAGTGAATATTACGATACTGTAAGAGTTTTAGCTTACAAATGCAGTTTTTTACCATTTCGAACGAGTTAAAGTTGACCGAATGTCGAATTTTTGTTAAAAGTTTTTTTTTATATGCAAATATAAAAAAAATGAGAAATGCTACAACCTTCCAATAATTTTTGTTATATTGTGCATGTTTTTGCGCACATTTTTATATATAAACCTTTAAAAAAATCGTAATATGAAAAGGCTCAAATATTAGGAGAATGTGACCTACGCGTTTCCGAGATTTTCGGCCGAGAATCGGCGCGCGGACGGAATAAAAATATTTTTTTCAAAAATTTACCATAAATCGAGATATTGTTCTAGAGACTTGCAATATGTTTTAAAATAAAGATAAATGATTGAATATTACTGGACTGTATGATTTTTATGTTATAAATGCGTTTTTTGACCTTTTCGGTTGAGTCAAAGTTGACCGATCGTAGTTTTTTTCGTACTTATCGTACTTTATATGCAAATATTTCAAAAATGATAAATGCTACAACCTTCCAATATTTTTTGTTATATTGTGCATGTTTTTGCGCATATTTTCATATATAAAACTATAAGAAAAGCGTAATATGAAAAGGCACAAATATTAGGAGAATGTGACTACGCTTTCCGAGATTTCGGCCGAGAATCGGCGCGCGGACGGAGTAAAAATATTTTTTTCAAATATTCACCATAACTCGAGATATTGTTCTAGAGACTTGCAATATGTTTTAAAATGAAGATAAATGATTGAATATTACTAAGACTGTAAGATTGTTATGTTATAATGCGTTTTTTGACCTTTTTCGGTTGAGTCAAAGTTGACCGATCGTAGTTTTTTTTCGTACTTATCGTACTTTATATGGCAAATATTTCAAAAATGATAATGCTACAACCTTCCAATAATTTCTGTTATATTTTGCATGTTTTTGCGCACATTTTCATATATTAAAAACTATAAAAAAAAGCGTAATATGAAAAGGCACAAATATTATTTGGAGAATGTGACCTACGCGTTTCCGAGATTTTCGGCCGAGAATCGGCGCGCGACGGAAGGAAAAATAAAAAATATTATTTTCAAATATTCACCATAAATCGAGGATATTGTTCTAGAGACTTGCAATATGTTTTTAAAATGAAGATAAATGATTGAATATTACTAGACTGTAAGATTCTTATGTTATAAATGCGTTTTTGACCTTTTCGGTTGAGTCAAAGTTGACCGATCGTAGTTTTTTTCGTACTTATCGTACTTTATATGCAAATATTTCAAAAATGATAAATGACTACAACCTTCCAATATTTTTTGTTATATTGTGCATGTTTTTGGCGCACATTTTTATATATAAAACTATAAAAAAAGCGTATATGAAAAGGCACAAATATTAGGAGATGTGACCTACGCGTTTCCGAGATTTTCGGCCGAGAATCGGCGCGCGGACGGAATAAAAATATTTTTTTCAAATATTCACCATAAATCGAGATATTATTCTAGAGACTTGCAATATGTTTTAAAATGAAGATAAATGATTGAATATTACGAGACTGTAAGATTTTTATGTTATATATGCGTTTTTTGACCTTTTCGGTTGAGTCAAAGTTGACCGATCGTAGTTTTTTTCGTACTTATCGTACTTTATATGCAAATATTTCAAAAATGATAAATGCTACAACCTTCCAATATTTTTTGTTATATTGTGCATGTTTTTGCGCACATTTCCATATATAAAACTATAAAATAAGCGTAATATGAAAAGGCTCAAATATTAGGAGAATGTGACCTACGCGTTTCCGAGATTTTCGGCCGAAAATCGTCGCGCGGAGGGGAAAAAAATATCTTTTTCAAAAATTCACCATAAATCGAGATATTGTTCTAGAGACTTGCAATATGTTTTAAAATTAAGATAAATGACTGAATATTACTAGACTGTAAGGATTTTTTATGTTATAAATGCGTTTTTTGACCTTTTCGGTTGAGTCAAAGTTGACCGATCGTAGTTTTTTTTTCGTACTATCGTACTTTATATGCACAAATTTCAAAAATGATAAATGCTACAACCTTCCAATATTTTTTTGTTATATTGTGCATGTTTTTTTGCTCACATTTCCATATTTAAAACTATAAAATAAGCGTAATATGAAAAGGTACAAATATTAGGAGAATGTGACCTATGCGTTTCCGAGATTTTCGGCCGAGAATCGGCGCGCGGACGGAATAAAAATATTTTTTTCAAATATTCACCATAAATCGAGATATTGTTCTAGAGACTTGCAATTTGTTTTAAAGTGAAGGTAAATGATTGATTATTACTAGACTGTAAGTAATTTGCGTTACCCCAAAAAAAAAAAAATATGTATATATATATATAATATTAATATATATATATCTATATCTATATATCTATATATATATAAGATATATATATATAAATTATATATATAGATATATATATATAGATATATATATATATATATATATATATATATACACATATATATATATATATATCTAATATATATATAATATATATATATATATATATATATATATATATATATATAATTTTTTTTATACGTAAAATATATATTACATTCTTCGATTCTGGTACCAATACATAAATAAAAGGAATGCAGGTGACACTTCTCTTTTCGCATACAATGAAATGTCTTATTATTATTTTATCATGCACACATTCAGATATATAAAAAATTGTAATAAATATAAAACTAAATATAAAATAAATGCAGAATACTCACTCGTAATCCTGACTCTTCGTTCTATTCTTGTTTTCTCCCTCCTCCATTGAAGAGTCTTGCATTTTTTTCCACTCGACATGACGAGGTACAGGTGGAGGAGGGAGACGCGCGCCCTTACTGCTGATGGACCCGGCGGCCCCGTGCGCCCTCCGCTGTCGGTTTAGGGGGCGCGCTCCAATACATGACCTTAGTGTGATACTTTCGGTCACACTCCCCTATCCTGCAAAGAGCAACTTTGCAGAGACGACAGAAGAACCGGGTGTCTCTCCTTCTGCCATTCATATGGCACACCCGGCACCGTTTCTGCCTTCGCCCTTCTAAGGCCTCCAGTATGTGTTCCCCTGGCTGCAGCCGACACGCAGGGGTCCACTACCGACGAGAAGCGGTGATGGCGGGGCCGGCAGCAAGAGGGGCGTCGTCAGCAGGGGCGTCGTCAGCAGGGGCGGCGGCAGCAGGGGCGTCGTCAGCAGGGGCGTCGTCAGCAGGGGCGGCGGCAGCAGGGGCGTCGTCAGCAGGGGCGTCGTCAGCAGGGGCGTCGTCAGCAGGGGCGGCGTCAGCAGGGACGGCGGCAGCAGGGGCGGTGGCAGCAGGGGCGGACGTCAGCAGGGGCGTCGTCAGCAGGGGCGTCGTCAGCAGGGTGGGGCGTCGTCAGCAGGGCGGCGGCAGCAGGGGCGTCGTCAGCAGGGGCGTCGTCAGCAGGGGCGTCTGTCAGCAGGGATGGCGGCAGCAGGGGCGGCGGCAGGTCGAGCGAAGTTGGCCCTCCTATCTGCCCTTTCCTCTAGGGGCAGATCTGCAGCTCGGGGCAGGGGGTCAGTTATGGAAGGCCACTCATCGGATCGAAGTTGATGAGGGCATTCCCGGCTCACCTCTAGGAACTGTACATGGGTCAACCTCGGAAGATTGTCACCGCGGTACCACAGTACAGTATGTAGGCATTTTGGAGGGCCAACTGAAGGATGTATTTGAGGAGCTTCTGTGTCCACCTTCTGGTTCTCCTGGCGAAGGGATAGTACTGGATGAGCTGATCAAAGAGATCAACTCCTCCCATGTGCCTGTTGTAGTGCCCAATGACAGTAGGCCGCTCGGTACGAAACTCCTCAAACACAACTCGGCCCTGTCGACGTGTCTTCTTCCGCTGTACGATCTCTTCTTGGATGGGTTCATGACTCGTCGTAATCATGGGGACGAGTCGGACACCCTTCCAACAGATGACGAAGACAGCGCCCTTCCGCCGCCACTCTGTCTCTCTCTTGCCAGGTGTTGCGGATGACTAGCGAACCTCTTGAGGACATTCGGGGCCCCACGCACCAACGAACCGAAGGGTACCACTGACGTGAACACCTGCTTCATACAGTTCCTGGGCCAGGGATACCGAGTTATAATAATTATCCATAAACAGGTGATATCCCTGGTTACGGAAACGTCCCACAAGGTTGAATACAGTGTCCACGCAGCGTGGAGAATACCCCGGTACACTGAAAAGTCCACAACGTATCCAGTGTTGGCCTCGGTAATGAGAAAGAATTTCACACCATATTTCTTTGGCTTTTGGGGCTTCTGGGGTTATACACTTTTTATACTAAGACGTCCTTTGTAAGGCATCATCCCCTCATCCAAAGACAGGTTCTTTCCAGGAATCACGAGATTACTACACGCTCACGGATATAATCCAACACTGTACGCACTAAAATGAGGCGATCACTGTTATTCCGGGGTATGGCCCTTCGGTTGAAGGCGTTGAAGTACCTGTCCATCGCCAGGAAATTATCACGGGACATAACGCCAGGCACATTCGGCATACATAAAAAATAACTTCTCTTCCAATATTGCCTGACGTCGATAGCAGGTGTCAAACCAAAATAAATGTGGAGCCCCAAAAAATGTGCCATGTCAATGAGGTTGCAACCCCGCCAGTAATACGACAAGGTCGTCTTCAGCTCATACCGGCAGTACCGAGCGTAGTCCACCGTCTCGTGTACCAGGTATTCCAGCAATTCCCGCGTCAGGAAAAGCTGGATGAATCCCAAACAGTCAGGGGTACTGGTACGGTCATCCCAGGGGTTGCCGTGAAGGGGTGCATGTTAGGAGGGGTGGGGTCCTCCGTCCACCCCTCGTCACTCTCCGACGACCGACCTTCACCTTGGCTGGCGCGACGAGCCGACCTTCTACGATATTGCACTCTACCCACCCCCGTTGGCCCATCACCCTCACTTAGGCCCTCACTTTCTGTATCGTCCTCTGCGATAAAACTTGACCCCGTATCCCCCCCCTCCCCTCCTCAGATTCCCCCTCGTAAGCACTGAACCCACTGAATTCGAGCTCACTTTCGGGATGTGAGCCTCGAACGGACATTGGGGGCATATATTCATCCTCACTTTCATCGGGACTGATGTCCTCATCACTCGATGACCATCCGCCATCAAAATGAGGACTTGCGACATGTTCCCGATCAAGCTCCGAAAGATATTCGTCTATGTCCCTTGGTTGGAGGCCTCCCAAATGCCTACGAATGCCCCTAAGGACGCCCACATGCTTCCTAGGGGTAACCAAAGGCATACGATGTTTTCCCGAAACACTTTCAGACACACATGGCCGCACAGAACGGCCTTGAGGCGCGGGGTCATGCTGGGTGCTTGGCCCCTCGCCAGCATCCATGTCCAAAACTCGCCTTACACGATCCCTTCCGACGGGTAAAACGCGCCTTTCACGGTTCACACGTCGTTGAGACCATATCTAGGAATGTTTGTAGCAATACAAATGCTCAAAGTCTCGCACAAGTCCAGAAAAAACACGCTTTTCACGAAAGATCGCTCTCGGATGGTGCGCTACTGATGCTGGCTGGAGCGAGAAGAAGGGATATCGCGCATGCGCACCTGGGTCACGCTTCAAAACAAAACAAGGCCTTGATCCGTGGACTCCCAGCATTCCCCAAGGCGCGTGATTCAAAAGTTTTAGGCTGGTAGGCCTATAAGTATTTTTCCGCGAATTTTAAAAAAAACTTTTGTATGTCGACGTAAAATACGTCCAGTCGGCACCCGACAGACAATTTATCTCGACGTAAAATACGTCCAGTCGGCGTTTAAGGGTTAACGCTGTATACGCAGAACAAATCTTGATTGCCAAGATAAAACCCTCTTCGGACCGAGAAAAATTGTCTATAGGCCGAGTCAAAAGAAGCAAGCAAAATATGCTTCGAAGTTTCTTCGGCTTAATCGAGTTTTCTGTACAGCCGAATATAGATCTATCTTTTGGTGGTCTCGGTATAATGCCAAATGAGCCGAAGCCCATAAAACTTTAACCACGGCCTGTTGGAGGCCTATCCTATATCGTTGCCAGACGCACAAGCATAGCTAACTTTAACCTTACATAAAATAAAAAGTCATGAGGCTAGAAGGCTGCAATGTGGTATATTTGATGGTTGGAGGGTGAACGATCAACATACTAAGTTTCAGCTCTCTAACCTCAGTAGTTTTCAAGATCTGAGGGCGGACGGACAGACTATAGTTTTCTTTTACAGAAAACGTAAACTTAAAACAAGTTATTGAAAGAGTTAAGACACGAAAAAAACGATGTTAAATTTGATTTCCTTTAAATGGAATGTCATATCGTTCAGTTACTGATTCCCACATAGTATCCATTAGTGAGTGACTTGTTTGTTTGTTCTATATCAAGCCAGCCTTGTGCAAGAACGGGGATCTTACCCTAGGCCAACACCCGTAACCAAGTGACAGAAATGTATTTTGGCTTGAACATTGAGGGAACAGATATAGTTGATATACTAACTGTACGTCCAAATATGAATATCTATAAAAAAAAATCTGCGAGCAAATTGTCTCTACGGCGGGAGATGTGTGTGTACATATGGAAGTCCGGGGTGAGATGACGTGATGTGGGATGGTATCACCCCTCTGACTCACTCGAGGGTCGATGGTAAACAAGTATACTATACCCGCCTGATAAGCGTTAAACATGATGACTCATACTCCAGTAATGGATCACTTAATGTACAGAATACGAGAGAGAGAGAGAGAGAGAGAGAGAGAGAGAGAGAGAGAGATGTCTTAAAGACTTATTAATCCATCCGATGAGACATCGTGTGCTCACTTATCTCTTGGAGCAGGCTTTACTGTTCATTCACAGTGTCCTCCTAATGATTTTGTCTAGTGTTCTTTTAAACTCTTCCACACTGTTGCTGTTAACAACCTCTGGTGGCAGCTTATTTCATGGGTCACATATCTTGTATGTAAAGAAGTTCCCACAATGGGATGTGTTGTATCTCTTCAGTTCTAGTTTCCATCCATTATTTCTTGTCTGGTTTTCGTTTAACGTCAATAGGTTACTGTGTTTCTAAGCCATACGTGTTCAGGGTCTCTAGTCGTCTTCGGTAACCTATTTGCCTGATGGATGGAATTAACTTTGTGGCTCTTGCTTGTACCCCTTCTAATCTATTTATGTCCTTTCTCAGTGTTGGTGATCAAAACTGTACTGCGCAGAGAGAGAGAGAGAGAGAGAGAGAGAGAGAGAGAGAGAGCAGAAAATAATACTCGTAATGAAATCTAAGTCTGCATGGGTGATTGAAGAATATTGGAATAATGACAATATCGAGTTATAACACGAACTGTTTATGAACACTTACGTAAAATGACCATCATATATACAAGAAAATACAAAGGAAATATGAGAGGGGGCCTATGTTATCATAACATGGATCCCTTAATATGGCTTGTATCAGGTTATGTATAATAATAATAACATAAGGTCAGTTAAAAGAAAAGAAATGTGTACAGGCTACATATGCATATACTTTAGGCCTTAGGGTAGCTAATGAAGCTGTAAATTGCTGAGTCATCTTGGGAAGGAATCCCAGCTAATACCTTGTAAACCGCTCGGTATTCTACCTTATTAAGTATGGATTACACTCCGACGTTTAATGGTTATACAGCATTTTGATAATAATCTATGCACACCGAATAGTGACCAGTATCTCATCTTTTCATAAAAAAAAAGAATCTGAGATTCTTTGATTTATATATATATATATATATATATATATATATATATATATATATATATATATATATATATATATGTGTGTGTGTGTGTGTGTGTGTGTGTGTGTGTACCTATTTTGGTGATGAATTTTTCCGTATCACTTGGTTAGGAAATAAAAACTTACATGTATCTATTAAGTGTATTACCGACAACGCCATGCATTTTTCTCAGTTCTATGATAGTAAGTTACTAAATACTGTATCAAAAAACATTATTTTTTCCTGTGGGCGTAGAGCAACAACAACCACTAGAGTCTTGATCAGTTTTAAGGCAAATAATCGAAATCACATGAAATTTAATATCTTAACTCCCAAACTTGCAGGATACAATATAAATCGTCACATTATCATGTCATATGTCCTTTATGCTTCCGTATCTATAGTACTATGACTTCGCCTTCACAAGTTCGCTAGCACTTTCCCTAAAAGCATCGCTTCGGAAGCTCCAGATCAAAACACATCATGGAGGATCTCTCAGGCCACGACGAATTGCCTCATTTGCTGAGTTTTTGGCAAAATTGTGGAATATGGAAAGTAACACAGTGGGAAATAAGGTCAACATTAACAGCAAGTCCATGGAGTGTGCAAACAGGAAATGCGTCTAAGTGTTTCTGTGATGTAAGATAGTAAGCTTTTTTTTCCGGGTCAGATTTAGATTAAACGCTTTCTGACATCAAACAAACTTTCTTTAATTCAAATAGTTCTCCAGGTTTCAAAAACATACAATCGAAAAAAATACTTAAGAATACAGATGCCACAGTTTATGTTTATTTTGATGTTTTTTTTGTAATGAGTAAGTTGAAACAATGTTGTGAGAGCCAGATAATTATTTTGATGGCTTATATTGCGTGCTCTCTGTTACATCACATACACTACGAGATGTGCATACTTTATGATTTCTTGTTTCATCAACAAAATCGTATCAAGAGCTGAGTAACTGTGCAGGTATTTAGCATGATTTTATGATATTGTAATAAGTAATATAACATAAATCACATCTGTAATAACATTATAGAGGAGTGTTCAGCCTGTTTAAAGTAGACTAAAGCAATATTTGGATAGTTTCTACTAAGTAAGGGTCTTCGATTGTAGAAAGTCTATGGATTTCAAACTTGTTAGGCCAGGGGTACACGAGACACTCTGTGGCGCTACAGAGTGGCGGCGTCGGTGTGTGGCGGAGATGTGGCTTCCCATAGGTTGCTATTGCTTGCTTATAAGCTATGTCGAACACAAGAGCGTCTGTGGCGAACTGTAGCTGCATGTGTTTTGAAATATTAAGACTATAGATTATTTAAATGGAGTAAACGTGGAAATTTTCATACTCGATAGTTACATACATTACTGGTAAACGCTGAGACTAACTGAGAATAGGTGTATCGTACTACCTCCCTTGGTTTTCCTATTTCCTACGGAGAAACTGTCTCATCTTTGATGACAAGGGTCAAGATGGCTCTGAAGCTTATTATTGAGTGTCAGGAAGCCCGTATACGATCATTATTTCTGCTGTGTATTGGCCTAGAAAGCTGATTTCTCTTTTTACTTGGTCTTATGTATGTTTGCTCGTCTTGAAAATAATAATAATAATAATAATAATAATAATAATAATAATAATAATTTAATAATAATAATAATAGTAATAATAATGAATTCTGTTGCCTCTTGAAAACAAGTATTTACAGCAAATGTTCGTTTAGTACTTGTCCTGTTTTTTTTTTTCGAAACGGAACATATTTTTATGAATCCCTAAATATTAATATGAGACCGGAAGTGTGTTATTGAACCTTGATTAATTATATTATCCTTGTTTACACTCATGTACGATCAGGGCTATTTAGATAATGCCAAAAATAGCCTGCCTGTTTGATCAAACAGCCCCCAACCTTACACGTGGAAACGCGAGCACGCATAAACGCAAATACCCACACTGCTAGTGCCATATATATATATATATATATATATATATATATATATATATATATAATATATATATATATATTATATGTATATTGTACCATTTATGAGGTAGAACAAATTGGATATCAAACGAAAATTGTATCTTAATACTTGTGACTACACTCACACACACACAAACACACAGTGTGTGTGTGTATATCAAACCCAAGAGATGAAGTGTTAAATGCCAAATGCTTTCATCCTGCATGGTCCCGATAGAAGAGATACTGAGATAGGACAGACAGAAGGAATACCAAGAGAAAAGACGGCCACAGGAATCATAGAGAACAGAAACTGGAAGAAATTCCAGAGCTTAAGAGTCAAGAGAACCTAGTCGCAGATCGGCGTGAACGAGGATGACCGATTTCTAGATCAAATGCTGGAAGTTGTGGCCTGATAGTTGCTACGTGACTACATGTGGGAGGAGGAGGAGGAGAAGAGGAGGAGGAGGAGGAGGAGGAGGAGAAGGAGAAGGTGAAAGAGAAGAGGTTATTTATTTATGCTCTATGTACGTTAACGGATATATTGCAGAGAAGAAATACATCTACTTTCGAGTTAAGAGACAGAAATAAACAGCAATTCCATTTTAGTAAGCATTGAACTTAACTAATATCTGAGATAGCTATTCATAGTAATTCGAAACTGTGCGAGAACTAATGGAAAAGCTTGTCAATGAAGAGGGGAGAAATATGGGGAACTGGGAGGATCATAAAAAAACATGATCGGAGGAGGAGGTCAATGTTTCTGATGAAAGTAACAGAGAAGGGAAAAACAAGGCGTGATCCTTCTTCTAACTTACACTGGGCTCGTTCTTAAATCTACGGTCAAATAGAGCGTTGTTTCACCAATGAAAATTAATATAAATACGCTATATTTTATTGAAAATAATTATTCATACACATTATCTATTTTTATACAATTTCATTTTAATAAATAAATCATGATTATCCTATCCTAAAATACCTATATCTTTAACTCAACGCAAAACACTTTTTCAGACCTTTTTAGGCTTTACCATAGACCTTTCGTAGGCCATGCACAAGAACAGCAACAACAACAACAGGAAGAAAATTGAAGAAGAACAAAAGTAGTTTATAGGCTTATTCCCTGAGTAAGCGATGAAGATCATGAATAATCTCGTAAGAACAAAGGGATGGATTAAGTTGATCAGATCAAAAGTCGAATTGAGTTTACAGAGTAAGGCGAGGCCTCAACTGGATGGCCGTCTAACAGAGCTTTCAGGGGATTTTGTTGAAGGCAGAGAGAAATGAGGAGCACCCACGAAAGATCCTCTGAAGTAGAAGCCCCGGGGGGAAGGGGAGAGGTAGTGGCACCTGTACGTTGCCTCGATGGATTAGAGGCGGGGACTTAGGAAGCGCTGAGAGAAAAATTAGCCGAGTAATGAAGGCTAAGTTGTATAATTATACCTCTTCCACTCTCTCGTTCACGTCGTGCCTTCCTGGTCTGGCAAATCCACAGACACCGTGGCAGCGTAATAAATCCAAAGGCGTACCAGTTTTTTCAAATGTTCCTGGCCAAGTCTGTCACCACTTGGGTGAATTCGCTAATCACCCTTTACTTGCGGGACCGGCCATGTTCCAACCATGATGCCGAGTGAAAACATGGCTCCATCAGGGGGAAAGAGAGGATGGACGCTGGGTATGCAGGTGTTGCTGGGAGCTATATTCGCGTTGGAACAGAAGAGTCATCAGGATAGTAGATTTTTGCTTTGCTCAAAATATACATATACGTTTGTATATACATATATATATATATATATATATATATATATATATATATATATATACATATATATATATATATATTTTAGAAGTAAAGAACATGAAGGATTCCTCAGCAGACATGAAATAGGGAGAAGAAGCATCAAACGAAGAAGTCAAGGAAGTCTGAACAGTTCCGATGACACGGACTTCGATAAATGGAGGTCGCTGTCTCGCCAGATATATAGACATCGAGTCTGTTCAATATCCACCCTCTTCCTCTTTAGAGTTCGTGATTTCAGGAGTCCTCTGCTTGCCTTTTAGGAGGAAATTACTGAACCTACGGCCTTAATAATCATTTCTGCAACCACCATAGTCATCTAATTACCAGATGCAAAATTATTGCTTACGTCAACGGAAGCACAAGAGGTTTTAGCATTAAACTATAGTATTAGATTCACATCCACCGTGCATCTGATGTCAAGGCCAGTCCCTCACGACGCTCTTGATAAGCCAATTAAAGGGCTGGAAACTCTCAGTCTCTCGAGAGAGTTCATATAGGCAGGATGTATGTTCCACCTCCCCTGAGGGATACGTTTTTCAAAAGTATCCCTCAGGAGAGATGGAACATACATCCTGCCTATGTGAACTCTCGAGAGAGACTGAGAGTTTCCAGCCCTGCGATTGGTTTATCAACAGCCAATCAGGAGCGTCGTGAGGGACTGTGAATCTACTATAGTCCATCTGCCGTTATCTTCCAGGAGTCGGATCTGGTATATGGAAGATCGATGAGTTTTATGACGCTCGTTCACAGAAACATAATGGAGATTCGATATCCAGCTACAGGAATTTCTGGACATCATTTTAAAGAAACCTATAATAAAAATTGCAGGAGGGAAAGAGACTAAATCCAAAACAAGGAAATAAATAAGAAATATGAATAAAATGATAAACGATATTTCTCTCAGAGTAATGTATAAGAAATTTAAATAAAATGATAAACGATATTTTTCTCAGAATAATGTAACTGTAAGAGGAAAAAAAATGTATTCCACAGCAGTTGGGGGCGGCGGGGGGGTGGGCGGGGCGGGGGGGGGGGGGGGGGGGGGCGGGGGGGGGGGGGGGGGGGGGGGGGAGCGGTCCTCATGTTTAAGTGAGCAGTTGTCTGTAGGCAGTGTTTAGGATTTCCAGTGTGTCCCTCGGTGTCTATTTCCATCTCAAGGAAATTATCCAACCGAAATCCGAATGGCAGACAATCTCGTTATCATGTCCTTGAGGGCAACTTTATACGAGGGAATTTTCAGTTTTCCTTTGAAATTGCTTTAGTTTACTAATCGTACAGTGTATTGTTACAGATATTATTGTATAGTCTTAAGAAAATTTTCTAATTTCGGTCATTCGAGTTTGTTATTGATTGCAAAGTAGTGTTGATTGCACAATTACTGATTACGTTCATTTTTTTATTTTATATCTATTATGTAGTGATACTCTGTTTTTACTGCTACAAATTGTAGCCAGTCATAACTGAATGTGATGATTTGTTGATATTGCCAAAAAAAACCGGACAAATATTTGCGGGTGATGCTGGTTCTCTCTCTCTCTCTCTCTCTCTCTCTCTCTCTCTCTCTCTCTCAAGAATGAAAATGTGGAAGCAGAGAGATGAACATTGCTCCTCAACATCCCGCAATTCATCATTAGTTTGCGATTTCCAAGTGGGACCCAATTAATGGAAACGAAAACATTGAAAAAATAAAAACGATATAACAGCCATGGAAGAAAAACATGGACTGAAATAAAGAGATGGGAGACGTCCCCAAGAAATTCTAAATCGAGAAATCAAAAGTTGATGTGGCTTTTCAAGAGAAATGTTCATTTTGAGAAACATTTCTCACTAGATATGAACTGTTTACCGCTTCTTTTCGTTCATAGTGCCTTTTTACTTGTAGTACTCACATACGGCCCCCAGCTGAAATAAAGTAAGTTATTTTTTTATATATATAAAGAGATAGATAGATAGATAGATAGATAGATAGATATTTTTATTGACCACAATACAAAATAATATGAATTTTACAATTACAAAATTAAGTACAGTAGATTCTGTACAATCTCTAATACAAACTAAATGAATTTCAATTACACATATATTGTACTAAAACTAAAACAAAGCCAATTTAACAATACGCCATCAACAAGTTCCTGTAACTACATTTTACACATTATAATAACGTGTTACATTCAATACAAGGAAAGAAGCTTATGTACAATTTTACATACTACATCATAATCGGTTCTGGTTACTAGCAAGTCTAAAGCTGTGGTAACGTTATATGTCTGCCTGATCTGTAACGAAAGTGGACAATTTTCAATGACATGAGTCTCTGTCTGGACCTCACCGCAAGAACACAACCTCTCATCCATAAACCTAATTAACTTTTACTTACGATAAAGGCGAAATATTCAAATGTGTGGTTCTTATAACGTGGGTTTCGGAGTTGCATCCTGCCTCCTTAGGAGTCCATCACTTTTCTCACTGCGTGTGCTATTGCTAGTGGCACACTCTTCTGCATGAGTCCTGGAGCTACGTCAGCATCAAGTCTTTCTAGGTCCCTTTTCAGGGATTCTTGGGATCGTACCTAGTGTTCCTATGATTATGGGTACAATTTCCACTGGCATATCCCATATCCTTGTCATTTCTCTTTTCGGCTTTTGATAATTATTATTATTATTATTATTATTTTATTTGCTCTATCACAGTCCTCCAATTCGACTGGGTGGTATTTATAGTGTGGGGTTCCCGGTTGCATCCTGCCTCCTTAGGAGTCCTTAACTTTTCTTACTATGTGCGCCGTTTCTAGGATCACACTCTTCTGATTGAGTCCTGGAGCTACTTCAGCTTCTAGTTTTTCGAGATTCCTTTTCAGGGATCTTGGGATCGTGCCTAGTGCTCCTATGATTATGGGTACAATTTCCACTGGCATATCCCATATCCTTCTTATTTCTATTTTCAGATCTTGATACTTATCCATTTTTTCCCTCTCTTTCTCTTTAACTCTGATGTCCCATGGTATTGCGACATCAATGAGTGATACTTTCTTCTTGACTTTGTCAATCAACGTTACGTCTGGTCTCTTTGCACGTATCACCCTATCTGTTCTGATACCATAGTCCCAGAGGATCTTTGCCTGATCTTTTCTATCACTCACTCAGGTTGGTGCTCGTACCACTTATTACTGCAAGGTAGCTGATGTTTCTTGCACAGGCTCCAGTCGAGGGCTTTTGCTACTGAATCATGCCTCTTTTGTACTGGTTCTGTGCAAGTGCCGGGCATTCGCTTGCTATGTGGTTTATGGTTTCATTTTTCGTATTGCACTTTCTACATATGGGAGAGATGTTATTTCTGTCTATCGTTCTTTGAACATATCTGGTTCTTAGGGCCTGATCTTGTGCCGCTGTTATCATTCCTTCAGTTTCCTTCTTTAGCTCTCCCCTCTGTAGCCATTGCCATGTGTCATCGCTGGCTAGTTCTTTAGTCTGTCTCATGTATTGTCCGTGCATTGGTTTGTTGTGCCATTCCTCTGTTCTAATTGTCATTCTCCTGTCTCTGTATATTTCTGGGTCTTCGTCTACTTTTATCAGTCCTTCTTCCCATGCACTCTTTAGCCACTCGTCTTCACTGGTTTTCAGATATTGCCCCAGTGCTCTGTTCTTGATGTTGACGCAGTCCTCTATACTTAGTAGTTCTCTCCCTCCTTCCTTTCGTGTTATGTATAGTCTGTCCGTATTTGCTCTTGGGTGTAGTGCTTTGTGTAATGTCATATGTTTCCTGGTTTTCTGATTTATGCTACGGAGTTCTGCCTTCGTCCATTCCACTATTCCTGCGCTGTATCTGATTACTGGCACTGCCCATGTGTTTATGGCTTTTATCATATTTCAGGCGTTGAGTTTTGACTTGAGTATCGCCTTCAGTCTCTGCATATATTCTTTCCTGATTGTGTCCTTCATCTCTTGGTGTTTTATTATTATTATTATTATTATTATTATTATTATTATTATTATTATTATTATTATTATTATTATTATTACAAAGAATTAATAGGATCAGTAACACCAATAACTCAGCTACTCGATCCAACCGTCGGATTTCGGTACAGCTGGAAAACAAATGTCCTAACTGGTCATATTGGAATGAAGGCTAAGCAAAATACCTTTGCCAGCACGTTTGGTAATCTTTCACTAGCCATTCGGCACTATTATAGACGAAGCACATCTCCTCACTGGCAAATCCTAGTAAATTCACCGTTCAATCACGCCCCTTTCATTTATTTCCGAACAACATGCCAGTCACCACATTTTCTCCTAGATTTTTTATCACCCTACACAAGTCAAAATAATAACAATAATGATTAGGACAACGAAAACTCGCAGCGGAAGGTATATACTACTACTACTACTACTACTACTCTAATACTACTATAATAATAATAATAATAATAATAATAATAATAATAATAATAATAATAATAATAACTCATGCAGAAGAGTGTGCTTCTCGAAACAGCGCACATAGTTAGAAAAGTGATGGACTCCTAATAGTTGGGAGGTTGCAACCTGGAACCCTACTCTATAAAAACCTTCCAGTCGAATAGGATGACTGTGATAGACCAAAAATATTATTATTATTATTATTATTATTATTATTATTATTATTATTATTATTATTTTATTATTATTCCAGTCGACGAGACGATTGAGCACATCCTCGACGGAGCATATAGATGTGAGGAGACACAGGCTTTGAAAATCACCGAGGAAGCCCTAAAAGCACTTCTTGAAATATGCACCAAGAAGGCCCCATTCACAACTCACAGAGGACATCTTTATTGCCAGATTGACGGCGTGGCAATGGGATCCCCATTAAGGGTTCTATTTGCTAATTTCTACATGAGTGTCGTCGAAGAAAGGATTTTCAATAAGACCCCCTGCCATCCTCAATACCATCGTTACTAGACGACACCTTCATAAGAGTCGACAAAGAAGAGGATCTTGAAACTTTAAGAAGGACTTTTGAAGGTTGTTCCGTCCTCCGCTTCTTGGACGTTCGGGTACAGTAGACTCCCACGTGTTATACTACTATGGTTTATAAAAACCCACGAACCCGGGTCTATGCCTTAACAGGTCCAGTGAGTGCCCAGACAGGTATAAAAGATCTGAGGTAGATGCCCTCGTCCGACGCGCCCTCACAAACTGCTCCATGTGGAGAGAAACCACTAGGGAGATCGAAAGGTCCACACAAATCCTCATCAATAACAACTTCACAAATCTTATGGTCGAACGTCAAACGTGAGACTCCACAAATAACTGGCACCGAGAAGACACGACAGAAACCAACAACGGCCAAAGTGGAAGAATAAAAATATTTTATAAAAACTATATGCACCAAAAATCTTTCGAAGATAAAAAGGCTACCAGGAAAATTAAAAATGAAAACGTCTCCCCCACTGCAGAAGGGGATAAAATTAGCCTCATAATCTTTTATAAAAATATAAAAACCAGCCAGCTGCTTCTTAAAAACAACCCGGCGCCCCTAGAAACGTCTTTGAAAAGAGTGTCATCTACGAATTCACATGCCCGATGGAAGGATGCCACCACTCCTATGTCGGGATGACCATTACCAGACTCTCTATGCGTCTCTCCTGCCACCTTCAAGAAGGGGCCATTTTCAATCATTACAGGGAAAACCATAACAGAAGACCAGAAAGAGCTGAGCTCATAACAAACGTAGAGATTATTGACCAAGCAACGGATCTAAGACTTCTACGCCATCTGGAGACACTGCATATATTAGAAAAATGCAGAGTATTAACTCAGTAAAAGAAACAGATTTTCTCATTACCATTATAAGAAGAAATACAAAAAACCAACCGACTCCATACACCGTCAGAGAGAGAGAAGCAGAAAAAAAAACTCCGGACGGACCTAGGAGATCTGAACGCCTCAGGGACAGATTTCATCACCAACCAACAACCAATTAAAATCCCTGCTTACCGACCTACCCACCAATTGTACACGCCCTGCCTGCTATAAATACCTGTAAACCTCGTATCTTAATTCACTTTCTAGTATACTCTCTTGAATGATTGTATGTACGCTCTCGACACGTTTGAGGAAATAAATCTAAGACAACTGAAATCTTCATGTCCTTAGGGAATCTAATATACCAGCCACATGCTGATGAGAAAAAGATAAGAAGAAGAATTGAGAAGATTCTAAATAAATTAAATGCCGTTGA
Organism: Macrobrachium nipponense; assembly: GCF_015104395.2. NCBI lineage: Eukaryota > Metazoa > Arthropoda > Malacostraca > Decapoda > Palaemonidae > Macrobrachium > Macrobrachium nipponense. The sequence continues at coordinate 22,246,652 of NC_087201.1, read as the reverse complement.
AATGTCTAAAATATTCAACGCTACTGCTCTCAGAGAAGTCCTACTTCCTAATTATACCCGTCTACGGCTTCATGATCCAGCTGCAACGAGAGAAGACAACACTACATCCTTCTGGAAGATATTATTATTATTATTATTATTATTATTATTATTATTATTATTATTATTATTATATTTGGTAGGACACCCTCTTTTAAACACGTTGTTGAATGTTATTGCTGCTTCAGCGACATTAATCTTGTAGAGGTTTTACTCTATCGTTCTACTAGCGGCTTTCTCGTCACTGTTAAGGCAGGTGAGAAAGTCTCCGATGTTAGTCATAATACGAGCATAGTAAATGAAACCTTGGTGGTAGATTCTGTAGAGTTATATGTATTTCTTTATGTAATTATAATAAAATGCTTATACAAGGTAATTCGAGTTATAATTAGTTATCGCGCCGTTCCGTCTGGTTCTCCAGACATCCTCTTGGCGAAGGGTGAGTGAAGGACTGGGGCAGATGGTGTATCTGTCTTCCTTATATTCAGGGACTTCAGCAGGGGTCTTCACCTCGCTGAATTCTGGTTGGCTGACGTATAGAGCTGGTCTCCCATTGGCTCTTGGGGGCCAGCTATAGGTCAGTCTCAGGACCTGGTGGTTCTTTGATGTAGTCTGGCAGATCTACTGGATTGCATGATGTCATCACAGGTGGAATTTTGATTGGCTGAGAGATTTATGATGTCATATGGGGCCGAATTCTGGTTGGCCAACTGCTGAGTGATGTCACGGCTGGCATTATTCTGATTTTCTTCGTCGGGGTTGACCCGCGATGACTACAGCGAAGAACCATCAGGTCCTATGACTGACTTGAAGCAGGCCCCCAACAACCAATGGGAAACCAGGTCCACACGCACAGCCAACCTGCTGAAGCCCCTGAATATAAGGAAGGCGGATACACCATCTACCAAAGTCCCCCTCACTCACCCTCCGTCAAGAGGATGTCTGAGAACCTGACGAAACGTCGCGATAACTAATTATAACTTGAATTTCCTAGTATGAGCATTTTATTACAATAATAAGATTGAAAGAAATGTACATAACCCTACGGAATCTACCACCCAGATTTCAGTTACCGTTATCGTCTTATGACTCGCCACCTTAACAGTAACGAGAAAGCCGCTATAAGATAGAGAAAAACCTCCACAAGATTAATACCGCTGGAGCAGCAATAGTATTCAACAAATCCTGCTATTATTATTGTTATTAGTTACATGACCCTCTTTCAGACGTCTTTCATTAGATATAAGTGTAGCCAAAGTGTCTTTCATTTCTTATGATACACATTTAATTTTTCTCTGAGGATTTCTTTCCTTTTGGGCGATAAAGAGAGTCCTGCTATTGTGCAGATTTCTCGTATGGTTCTGACGGCGCTCCTAGAGAAAGTCAAGCCAGGGTGAGTGAGTTACATAAGAACCACAACCGAGACCTTACCTTACAGACCTTACATCTTGTTCGGGTTGCCCCAGGTCCCTCAGTGTGAGGCACCTCTAATGTCTACCAGAGAGTTGCTAGTACATCTTCCGGTATATTTTGCATCTTCCAATCTTGGATGGTCTGGGATGCAGTTTAGATATTTGTCGAGCTTATTCTTAAACACATCTACGCTCACTCCTGATATATCCTCAGATGAGCTGGCAACGCATTGAATAGACGCTGCATTATCGATGCTGGTGCGTAGTGGATTAATGTCCTGTGTGCTTTCCTTATTGTTTTTCCTGGTATAGTTTTGGGCACTATTAATCTACCTCTGCTTGCTCTTTCTGATATTTTTTAGGTTCCATGATATTTTCTGCTATTCCTTCTATCTGTTTCCATGCCTGAATTATCATGTAGCGGTTCTCTTCTCCTTTTCTAGACTATATAATTTTAAGAATTGTAGTCTTTCCCAGTAGTCTAGGTCCTTAACTTCTTCTATTCTAGCTGTAAAGGACCTTTGTACACTCTCTATTTGTGCAATATCCTTTTGATAGTGTGGGTACCATATCATATTGCAATATTCAAGTGGACTACGAACATATGTTTTATAAAGCATAATCATGTGTTCAGCTTTTCTTGTTTTGAAGTGCCGTAACAACACATTTCCCATTTTTTGCTTTACATTTTGCCAACAGAGTTGCTATTTGATCATTGCATAACATGTTCCTATTCATCATCACACCAAGGTCTTTAACTGCTTCCTTATTTGTGATGGTCTCATTATTAGGTCCCTTATATGCATATAGCTTTCTTTCTCTGTCTCCATAATTTATTGATTCAAATTTATCAGAGTTAAATACATCCTATTTACCTCTGCCCAATCATATACTTTGTTAAGGTCTCTTTGTAGAGCGTTCCTATCCTTCATCACAAGTAATTTCTCTACTTATTCTTGTGTCATCTGCGAAACTACTCACTACCGAATCCTTCACATTATTGTCTATGTCTTCAATCATAATAACAAACAGTATTGCAGCTAACACCGTACCTTGCGGCACACCGGATATTACCTTGACTTCATCCGATTTCTCCGTCGTTTGCAATAAAACTATCTGTTTTCTGTTGTGTAAAAATTCTTTTAACCATCTTCCTACTTTATCCACGATATTGTGTTTTCTAATTTTCTTCGCTAATATATTTTGGTCTACTTTATCAAAAGCTTTTGCAAAGTCTAAATAAACCACATCTGTTTCATTTCCGCTTTTCATATTTTTGAATATGTTCTCACGGTGGACTAACAGTTGGGTTTGTGTACTTTTTCCGGGTACGAAACCATGTTGTCCTTTATTAAACAAATTATTTTTTATTAAATGTTTCATAATATTTTTCTTCATTACCCTTTCATACACTTTCATAATATGTGATGTTAGACTCACAGGCCTATATTACTTGCCTCTAGTCTTGATCCACTTTTGAAAGTAGGGGTAATATATGCTAATTTGTGCTCCTCATAAATCTTGCCTGTATCTACACTTTGTCTTAATAATATTGCAAGTGGCTTTGCGATAGAATGAACTACTTTCTTTAACAGAAAATAGCCAGGAATTCCATCCAGGCCCTGCAGCAGCTCATTTTAATTTCATTAATAGCCTGCACAATATCAGCTTCATTAATATCTATGTCAGCTAAATATTCACTATTTTCATCCCTTACTTCTATATCATTATCTTCCATTATCTATTCTAGGGGTGAATTCTCTCTTATATCGTTCTGCCAGTATGTTTGCAAATTTCCTTTTTTTCATTCGTTAATCTCCCCTTCAATTCTCAGAGGGCCTATTTCTATTCTTCTTTTATTCATCTTCTTCGCATATGAGTATAATAGCTTGGGGTTTTGCTTGATATTTAATAGGGTTTTTTCTTCCAAGTCCCGTTTTTCATTTTCTTTTGATTGTATAATCTTTTGTTCTGCATTTTCTATCTTACTTTTTAGTTCTATAACTTTCCATGCATTTTTTTCTTTTGCAAGACCTTTTTTCCACTTTCTGATTTTCTTTTGAACAAGATCCTTCTGTCTCTTGGTATGCATGAATGATGTTTACTTTCTTCTTCGGTATATATTTTTCCACTATTTTTCTCCAATATTTTATATAATATCTCCGTATTTACCCTTATGTTCATCACTTACGAAAATGTTATCCCAATCTTTGTTTAATTCTTCATTAATTTCTGACCATTTTATATTTTTTACTGTAGAAGTTGTATTTTCCATATCCTTGCCCACTTTTTCATTTCTTGCTTATCTCTATTTTCACTTGCTTTGGAATGAACTGTTAATTCTATGACATTATGGTCTGAAATATTCGCATTATAAACTATTATTTCTTTAACATAATTCATCTCGTTCACAAATACTAGGTCTAAAGTATTTTCCTTTCTTGTTGGCAGGTGATTTATTTGATTGAATGTTGTATTCTAGTAGCATATCTAATAGCTTTTCAAATTGCCTCTTATCTTCTGCACTACTATTAATGGCTCTTTACACTTCTACATCTGTAAAGAGAGACCCGAAGCTGTTAGACTGCACCCCGGTGAATCTTATATTACCAGGGGGAAGTCTGGTGTTGACCTTAAGCTGTATAAGTTCTGAATGTGAGGCGATATGATGCGATTTTTGTTCTGCCATACATAGGAACAGGCGTCTTATTCATGACTGGGTGTTTAGCTTGCCCAGTTTGAGGGTTGATATTGCTATTATATGTAACCCTGGCCCTAGTCCTTGGGGATGAGGTGTCAAGTAGCTCCCTATACTGTGTTTGAAAATAAGCATCTATGGAGGTGAAGATGGGTTGATTTTCATTTTAAGGATTCAAAATGTGCTTATGTATCTCTTGATACTCGAATAATTCAAAAGCCCACATCTGCGACAAAATCCAAAAGGTACAGGTAAGAATCCTGGCCGGTCCAGACGCGTGTATAAATTATAATCCTGTTGGAATGAAGGTATTCCGGAGCGAAAAAGATTCCGATAATAATGGAGAATTGTGGCTTAACATCTGTGCTTATTAAAAATTCACATATTTATAAGTGAAAACTAACATTATTAACTAAATAAACAATGATAGTAATCAGCTATTATGAAGATGAGTTGATTTCGATTTTTTTAAAGTACAGTATAATGTTTGTGATAAAGAAAAAAGTCGCCTACGTACGACCGACAAGACAACCCAATTAACCAAATGTAAACTTAGCAGTCAGCTATTATGGTGATGTTGGATTGATATGATTACAAGTGCAAAATCTTAATTGAGTTGGAATAGGTTCAGCAAAGTGGAAACCATCATACATCTGTCATGGCAGCCAAAAGGAGAGGTTGGCTGTGTGCCTCTGTATTTTATCCAAAAGCACATTCAGAATGTGGTAGTGGTAAATGCAGTACTTGTCAATATAATATTATCCTTTGGGTGCAGGAAAATATAGTCTGTGTTAAGTGAATTTAACTTCAGGGGATATTCTGTGGCCTGATATTTGTGATTATTACATAAATACATACACACACATATACTTACATACATACATACATACATACACACACACACACACACACACACACATATATATATATATATATATATATATATATATATATATATATATATATATATATATATATATAACTGAATCACGAAAGTTTGGAACGTGATAAATCCATAAATAAAGGTATAAGCCACGAACGTCGAAAGATCTTCCGGAGATTCCGTTGTTTATGTTTCCTTTCGTGGCTTATACCTTTTATATGTATATATATAATTGTATATATAGATATAGTAATATATATATATATATAAATTATATATATCATAATATATATATATATATATAATATATATATATATATATCCCTATATATATATATATATATATATATATATATATATATATATATATATCTATATACTATCTATATATAATAAATTATATAATATATATATATAATATATAGATTGTTTTAATATATATATATATATATATGTATATATATATATATATATATATAGATATATGTATATATTATCTATAATAATAGTTATATTATATATATATATATATATATATATAGGTATATATTATATATATATCATAATATATATATTAAATATATATACTATATAGATAATATATATATATCTATATATATATATATATACTATATATATATATATATATATATATATATATTTACACTCTAGTTTAAAACTAAGGACTATATTTAGGTAGACAAACTTCCACCTTTATCAAACAGTGAATGACAGAAGGAGTTACATTAAGGAAATATATAGTGGGAGATATGCCCTGTGGTCACCGCTAAGCCGACGTTGGTTCTGTTAATTGTCTTAATCCGATTCATCGTTGCCTTAAAGAAGATATTATCTATATGGTCAGAGTCCCAGGCTTCATTGGAAAGGTTGATTCTATTATGTTGTTGTTTTATCAGTGAAGATTCAACTATATGACATTTCTATCGACCGCTGCTTTTGTATAAAATTCGGGGAATGAGTTCCGATCAATAGTATGGTTCGTGTTATTTATATGATGGAAAATTGGCCATAGATGAGTTGATTTTTCCGAGAGAGATTTTCCCGTAAAACAAAGTATGAATTATCACAATCCCTATAAGGGATTTCATAAACTCTTATGTCTTGGAAACTGGTTTCTGCTGGACGTTAATTAAGTATTTTCCAGAGTATTTGGATAAGTGAAGATGAAAAGATTGCATGTGTCTAAGGATTGTGTGATCTCTCGTAAATTATCCAAGAGAGGAATTATAATTTTGTTTGTGCATATTTCCTTTTATTTGTTTTCTGTGGGTTTGTAAAATGCTCTTTTCTTTATGTATGGGTTTTTCTACTATGTGCTTGGGGTATTTTAACAAGATAAGTTGATTTCTGAATGTTTCAAGTTCTTTGTTAAAAAATACAGATAGCTGCAGTTCCAAAGGTTATGTTTTTCACCATCTCCCTATGATTCATGATAAGTCTTTTCACTACACTTTGAACAACCTAATTCAATACTATGCACCTGCCATTAACTGTAATTTAATTCCGGTTAATCTTCTTATTATTAAATCATTATTCCAGTACAAAGACAAAATTAGCACCCTTTTGACATCAAGCATCGTCTATTTATTTTCTTGCCCCCGATGTAGTCTGGGGAGATACGTGGGCGCCTCACGCAGGCTCCTGAAAGTGCAAATTGATTGTCATAGGGGGGTCAGTTATAGAACTGGAATCACGTCATCTAATCCGGAGTTCTCAGAAATGGAGGATAAAATAGTTTTCAAAGTCCCGAATTCTTCGCTTTCTATCTTTGAATCCCTTTTGATTAAATTACTAGTACCGAGATTGAGTAACCAAACTACCTCGACAACTCTTTACGTGACGTGAGTTTACCCCGACCTGCAATTCTTTGTTTACATCACTCTGCTTTTGTACTTCATCCAAATGGTAGCGGTTTTCTAAATTTTGTTTTTCTTTCATATAACTTTGTTTAATATTTTGATTGCCATTTTAAGTATGAGTCCGTTTTTATATTTATATTTTAATGTATCATTCCAGCTTTGATAATGAGACAGATGTCTTGAAACGTCAGCTATTACAAATAAATAAGTGTCGTTATTATAGACGTCTTGCTCTGCTCTTGGTCCCGTCTGCCTACAGAACTTAAAAAAAAAAATCACCCACTAGTTATACTTTTTCTTACGTCGGTTTCATCCTACACCCACCCTCAAGCAAGCATATACACACACACATACACACACACACTCCTCCTTCACCGGTGTAGCCTACTTACGCAAAGCAACGTTAAGCAGGTAATTAAATGGAGCGCCCAAGAGACCAGCCATCATTCGCCCAAGTAACTTCGCTTGATATCGGATGCATATGAGAGGCCTCAACAAAAATTATGATATTTTCTCTGAACTTAATGATTAAAGCTGAGTGAATTGAAACATCAGTAAAGGGCAAAGGAAGAGTCAGCGCTGTTGCTTTCGGAGTGGCCCTTCTGCTGCTGCTGCTGCTACTGATTCTGTATGCGTGTATGTGCTTGTGTGTGTGTATGTATGTGCACACTTGCGTATACAATATATATATATATATATATATATATATATATATATATATAATAAGCGAATACCACAGGAAAATGATAGGCAGAAATCCAAGCGCTTTCGTCTTTACTAAGACTTGTCTTAGTAAAGACGAAAGCCCTTGGATTTCTGCCTATCATTTTCGTGTGGTATTCGCTTACTTTATGAAGTCACGTGCATTTACTAGGATTTTTTTAAGCATATATATATATATATATATATATATATATATATATATATATATATGTGTGTGTTATATGTGTGTGTGTGTGTGTGTGTGTGTCCATTAAGCTATAAATGTCCTTCAACATCTAATTCGCTCTACCTCGGAACTGCTATATCTTCATATATGTTAACCGAATCGGAATTTTTTAGTTGATAAGCAATTCGTCGGCTCATGGGCTCGAACCACCGAACCAGAACTATACAATACGAAGTGTATGCTTTATCATCTGCTGCTCCTACAAATGAGCTCAGAGGATGAATGTTATATAAACCTAGCTTGTTATTGATGAAATATCTGAAAGAGACGAGAATTGTTGTTGGCGCTACGAATGCAACTGCTGCTAGAAAGAATGGCGGTGCAGAGGATGTACGTGGAACAATATGCGAATGTTGTGATCTAGTTTTTGTAAGGAAATCAATATTATTTGGTACGCTATCTAGGTTTGTGAATCTTATCTGTTGTTTATGTCTTGGTAAGTCGCGTGACCAGACTATCTTTAGAATCTCCCCCGCTCTCCATAATGTTGGCTGCTCATCACTGTATAGCTAATTGGTAAGCTGTTCAATAAACTGATGTTAACTGCATTCAGTTTATAAATAAGAACCCGTAACAGTACGTATCTGGTAAGGAAATTTCTGGGAGAGTATTTGTTCGTTCTTGTGCTGAGAATACTTTCGTAATTCGCCCTTCTATTTTCTAGGACACGAAGACATCCATTCGTTCTAGTGCTGAGAATATTTTCGTAATTCGCCCTTCTACTTTTTAGGACAAAAAGACAACCATAGATAAGCTTAAACGTTTCCCGATGGCAGCCTTAGAGGGAAACCGAACAACAAGGAATAAAGGGGTCACAGAGGAGCAGATGTCAGCAGAGATTACCAGGTAGTCACTGCCACGCTGACGCCGGAGCTGACAGCACCTTTAGAAAAACTTGATAGTTTATAGGTTAATCAGATTGGGCTTTTGGAAGATGAACATCAAAAGGCTTTTGTCAGTGAATGGGGAAATTCATTTGGAGTTCTAGAAACGATATCCAAGGGACGCAAACGCCGAGGGTAGACTGAATTTACATACAAAAAATATATATCAATCTGCCAGATAAGTATTGTGATATAGGCTAACAACGCAAAAACCTTGGATGTTAGAAGGGAAAAATAAAGATCAGGTAAAAGCAACAGATAGTTTATAGACAAAACATCAGGAAGGAATGTAGACAATATCCAAGTTAAGCAACTCACAAAAGAAATAGAGAAATTGTGGAAAGACAGCTGGATGATGCAGACAAAGCGCTTCTTGAAATGGTGAACAAGAGACATGATGTATATATTAATTAGAACAATACACCAGAGGCTGAATGAACTTATGACGCAATTTGTGTTTTTGAAGTGAAACAAATGATAATGTAACTTAAGAGATGGAAAGCACCTTGCTATAGCAGAATAATCTTACAGACGATTTTAGCTGGATATTAAGTGACATCTCGTATTTTGCCAAGACTGTGTTGCAGATTTTACCACAAGGAAACGAAGCTTGATGAATGGTCATTCGCATAAAAGAAAGTACCCAGAAAAGTGACTTGATTGGCCAAAGGTTGTGATGAAGATATTTTTTTTGCTTATTCGCAATAAGGAAGAGGAAGAGCTTGTCTCAATACTATTCACATCAAAATAAGCAACGCTGATGGAAGTTATCCATGAAACGAGTAGATGCAAATTTAATGTTTATAGAAACTTGTCTAGTGAATTTGCAGGTGAAATACGAGAGGCCGTTATTTCACCTTTGACGTTAGCCCTCCAAATAAGTTTAATCATGGAAAAAGTAGACGACCATAGGCGATAATGCTGAGATCCGAGTAGCAACCGAAACTCCACAGATTTAGAAAGCCCGGATGACTGTTACAACCAGCAGAACGCTACGGTATTAAAAAAAGAAAGAAAAGCTAGTTTAACGAAAGACATCATATATCCAGAGAAATGGAACTCGAGATCAATCTATGAAAAACAAATATAACGAGGACGAACTATTGACAGTGACACGAAATAACAATAAACCGGAAAAGCATTGATAAGGCAGAATCTTCTATGTATCTAGGAATGATATCCTAAACAGGTTTTATTGATTTAGAATTTAGTGAACAACTGAATAACGCCATCAGGATGTTGCCTGGCTATAATGAAAGCTAGGTTGTAATGCTATACGGAGAAGATTCATGGCGCCGCCATCAAGTTTGAGAATAAACTCTTACAGCAGCATCCGGTGACAATTATGGAGGTTCCATATGTATAGGTTCTAAATGTCTCGAACCTGTGGGGGAATGATAGGCCTCCTCTCTCACAGGATGGGGGTAGGGGGTGTCCAATAAACTGGCCTATCGCTAGTCACAGCTTCAGTTTCAATTTTAGATATACGTATATTTCGGTTAGAACTATGAAAGCGGTGGAGAGGAAATGTAGGGCGTTTAAGGAGGCGATGATGTTAATGAAATACATACATACATACGCATACACATGTATACAATATATATATTATATATATATATATATATATATATATATATATATATATATGTATATTCATATCGTATACATGCAAGTGTTCTCAAAAACAGTATGATACATTCATTATCATAAATTACGTAATTGTATAATTATATTTAATTTTACCCCTTTCACTATCATATCATTTTCTCCTCATTCGAAATTTTCATTAGCCCAACTTCTGTACTGTTTTTGAAATTAATGACATGTAGCAAAGAATATCTGCGACGCCCCCTCTAGTCCCATATCATTCCTTGATAGGATTAATTATACCTGATGAGGTAGGTGCAGGTCTGAGAAATCGGTCGTCAAGCTCAGATTAGCTCCCATAAATAATTAATTCTTCATCTCTCTCTCTCTCTCTCTCTCTCTCTCGTCTCTCTCTCCTCTCTCTCTCTCTCTCTCCTGAGCTCTCTAATCCGGAAAATAATCCTGAGGAAGGGCTCCTTCTCAATAATGATGTTTTCGTCTTCATATGTGATTTTATTTTGCAGTTGTAAATTATGTATAAGATGTTATTTTGCAACGATGTTAACTCTGTGTGTTACCTTTAATCATTCATACACACACACACACACACACACACGCCACACACACACACACACACACACACACACACACACACACACACACACATATATAATATATATATATATATATATATATTATATATATATATATATATATATCTTTATGACCAGGATTCTGTTTAGATATTGATAAGCTCTAGAAAGTTATGCAAATAGGAATTGATATTTCCCTAGATGTTTGTTGCGCATTCTCTAAGCAATGGTACTAAATCCAGACAAATTCATTCCCCTACACCTCAGTTCCTGAATTATTTGTTTACCATTGCACTTCTTTCAGGTTATGATATTTTTGGGGAATGAGATGACGTACTTTCCTCACGATTAGGAAGACCTTGTATATTCATTGACTGGCACTTTGGTCCCATCAAAGGTCGATGTAGAGTTTCTAAGAGGACAGCATGGAATGTAAGCATATCAGGCAGTAAAACATGCAACCATCGTGCCAATCAAAGACAATATTTTTAAATAATTAAGGATCTCTTCAGGCACCAGTAAAATTTGAAAAAGAGAGAAGAGTTTGATGATGATTTAATTTGTACAGACGGTGTTTTACTTAGGGGGTCAGCGGTAACATCAAATTAGGACTACTAGGTCCCTTTATTATCTGATGTCAATGGGGCAGGAGGCAAAACAAACGAAGTGGCTTCGAAGATATGGAGGGGGGGAGCGCTTCCTGCTAAAGATTCTAACAGTTGGCAAATTTCATGTCGTATTTGACGTATGTTAAATCATTTATTTAAAAAAAAAATCATGTAACTGAGAGTAAGGCTGGCATGAACATCCAGATTAGGAACACTGTACTGATCGCAATATCCAATAATGAATAGTATTCCTTTGTATCCCTGCAAACGAAGAAGTTCCGATCAAGTTCTCAGTATACGGTGGGATAAGGCCAAACTTGGTGAGATACTTGAGAATATGATTATGCAAATCATCTGACAGTAAGCTTATTGCAAATCCACCAAAGAGCAATTGGAGTATATTACAAATTTAACTATATAACAAAAAGAGGCTAATACACGAGCTCGTCTTCTTGGTTGTCAAGCCGCAGAGTTGCCAGACATTGTGGGATCGGCAGTGATCAAGCCACAGATACATTTCTCAGTCTAATGTCTATGCCAAGATATGGATACCACAAGCCACTTATTCCATTTGTACGGGGCAAAACCAACAATGTTTTTTGTATCCTTCGGTCTGCCTAATGTCACCACCCTGTGGTAGGGGTGTAAGAATACTACCACCGTAGGTCCTGCGTGTTGTAAAATGAAACTAAAAGGACAGCTGCTGCCTTGCAGTCTTACGTTTTTAGTCAAAGGCGAGGCCCACCGCCAATAACTGTGGAAACTGCTGCCTTGCAGGTGGACTTTTTAATCAGAGGCGAGGCCCACCACCAATAACTGTGGTTGATAACAGCAAGGGCATACGGTCGTAGAAACCTCCTTGCCAAATAATAAACCAAGCCTGATGTTGTAAGGAAAGGTACATCAGGCAACCGACCCCTTAGTGTAGGGATAATGGTGGGAAGGAAGAAGTTCTGCCAAATCTCAAGGTGGTACGTGAAGAATAAAAGACTAAGCAGGAACCTAGAGTTTAAATTGATGAGTGGAATTCTTATACCAACAGAGATCATGGAGTTCCTACCATGCAGTGTTATACGTTAATGCCACAAACCATGTGCATTGAAACGTGCATTGATGTTCAGGCTGCAATATAATGAAACCTTTCTATGGAATGAGTCATCTGCCCAGCTGACTGTCTCCGGTGCTTGTCATGTTGGTGATGAGGAAACGAGACAAAAGTGATGACGTTGATAGTAATGAATCAACCACACTGATGCTAATGCACGATAACGGTGAATGAAAATAGGTAAGGTTTATGGTGTCGGTAGTATTGGATTAGTCTTTCTGAAGGGTGAGTGAATAACAGGCATCTACATTTTCAATACTTTTTCGTTTTTGGCAAAAATGTGAAAATAGATTCGTTCACCAGTACAATGACTAGATGAACTTCTTTCTCCACGTTATCCTAATCCTTTTAAGTCTAAAATTTAGGTTTTTCACATAAATTTGAGACTAAAAATTTTGGAAAGAGTTGACATTATACACGAAAAAAATGTTTGAGCAGCAGATAAACTAACAGCATAACAACTGAATGCCTGCATGGATGGTATCACGTCATTTTGTCTGCATTAAGAAGTGATGCTGCAATAACGTTCTTATGCAAGATAACCTCAGCAGAGGAAACTCTCCAGTAGACGATAATCATTTTTTGGATCACAAAAAAAAGGACTTCAACAGAGAAATGAAAATTCTCATCCAGCAATTAACCTTTCATTCAATGTTCTCTTCAGTTTATCGTCAGACTTTGGAAATCTCTCTTTGCATCGGGTTTTCCAATTCAAATTCTACACAAATTGTACACATACGCATTAAAACCTAAGTCTTGCTCTCTTTTCTCGAGTTGAATTTGTCAGAATATCGTAGTGGGAGATGCTGCATCGGGCGAGGTGGTACACCCCGCAATTCTTCAATGGAAAATAAGCCATGGCTGAAATGATTTAAGGGTTGGCTTCAAATATGACCGAAGTGTAAATCTATGAAGTCAGCTAACCAGTTATGTTCAAAAGCATTCGCTGTTTTCCGCCGAACGGAATCCAAATTGACTGCCGAGTGTTCACTCCAGCCAGCAGTTATAGAATGAAGGGGAAAACTTCAAAATATGAAAAGGGAATCCATCCAGCCACACAGGCAACATATGGCACCGTAATGAAAGTGCCAAACGGTGTCAAGGATCAGGCAAAGGTCATATCTTTACTGTAGTTGCTGACTCTAATTTATGATTCTTGTTGTTGACGATCATTTAACATTCAGTTAAAGCAGAAAGGGGACTTCACTGTTATATATTAGAATATCGAGAGGAATTCATAACACCGCTTTGTTTAACAGCGAGAGAGAGAGGGAGAGAGAGATAGAGAGAGAATGACGAGTAAAGAGATGATAATAATAATAAAGAACAAAAACAAATGAAACGAGCAATTCGCCATAGCGTTCATATGCGTGACTTTCCCGAGGTAGACTTCATAAATGCTCAGTGATCTTTGGAACCGTTGTGTTATATTATAGTCGCCGAGTCCCGTTGCTCTCTGCATAAAAGGGTCTATTATCACATTTAGCAACGGTGGCAACATTCTATTAGAGCGTCAGAGTATGTAATTAAGCGAGGTGCATAAAATTATGCAAATTAATTTATTAATGTAATTTACTTCTCGCGCAATTTGCACTTATTTGCGAATTGCAGTTACGAGAGTCATTTGGAACTATCCACTTTCCTATTTATTCTCAGTGAAAGCTAACGAGCAAACGAGATAGTTTAAGCAAAGTTTCACGCATTCCTCCTCCACATTCGGTTTCTTTGGAAAAGTCAAACTGCGCCGCTTCGCACCCAATGTTATGCGTGAAAATCAACATCAGCTCAGGTGTTGACACTTTTGGTAAAGACTATTGGCGTCAATAATCGTATCGACGTTAATCTGCGTTATCTTTTCAGACCGGTCATTCAACAGACGTTTTGATATCCAACAGTGGGCATTTTATCTCATGCCAAGACTATTTTTATGAAGCACTCAATCCCATAATCGCTGCGTTTGCTCTGTTTATCAGGTAAGGCGGACGTGAAGGTCAAATGAGTAATTAGAGTATACTTTTTTGTTTGTTTGTTTGCTACTTTGTACGCCCAGAAAAAGATGAACTGTCTACGTAATCACCAGAACAGTTTGATAAACATCCTCCATTGAACCATCAGAACAATATTGGCTGTAAATAGCCGACCGCACTCTTATCGTCTATGGTTTATTTAAGTAATTTTCATCCTCTTTTCCACGAAAGGTCAGGCAGCTAGATTTATTCTATTCTTTCCGTTAGAAATATAATCATAAATTGAGATAGAGAAAAAACGGAGCTGCTATTATTATATTAATTAAAATTGATCGCATCAATTACTTTATTTGATAGATCACCTCTAGCCCCAGTAATTAATTCCATTTTTTTATTTGCGCAAGACTGCGTACATACAATGAATAATATTTAGATACGCGTTGATATCTGATGCACCTGGAACATTGGTCATATAACCCTTATTTGTCTTTCCCCTTTGTAGAAATCTTGCTTTCGTTATTTCTTTTCCTTCTATAATCTATATATATATATATATATATATATATATATATATATATATTATATATATATATATATATATATATATATATCATGTAAAATTTGCTTCTCATTCAAAATTACATTTAAATTTTACTTAGATACTATGCAATTTCTAAATTTCTTGCCGATACGTTTGCTTGTAATACTACTGTTATCTATACTTTTCTCGAATTGATATTTTTGTTGCATTAAAATTGTTCGTAATCATCCATATGATCTCGAGAAAATGAAATGCTAAATGTTATTTGAAAACAGAAGACAGAAGAAAAATCTCCAGTCTCCCGCTAATACCGACGCGTTCTCTGCTGTTCTGATAGACGGATGAATTTTTAATGCCTCTGCAGAACTCTGATTCCGTCGATAGCATAAAGATTATACGTCATCGTCAGCTCCTCTGCTCTGCCATGAGGCTCTGATTCTCGGCGGAGATTCCTGATATGAGTTCACCAGTCTTCTTTATCCTTTCACGAAACGAGAGGACATTACTTCACCAAATCTAGCGCCAAAGCTTCATGCCAGGAAGAGTTGTTTGTAGGCGACTCGATTATAACTTGAGATTCTTATCTTGGTCGGTGGCATTTGATGCAGGATGTCAAGAAGATTCCGCTCTTCATTGAGGTTTGCAGGTTATAAGGATATTTTCCCAACGGCAATGAAAGGGAACGAAGAAATGATGAACGCCATAATGATAGCATAGCGGCATTACTAAAGACTGTCCTTTTTTTAGAAAAAATGAGAGTTTAAGTGGTATGTTAGATCCGGTTTGAACTTCACAGAAATTACTGAACCATTTTAAAGTGCTGCTGGAAAATCTTTGTGTTATTAGGAAATTCATAGAAAAAACCGACTGATTCAGGCAATAAGACTCAAACACAAACTATTAGAAAAATACCCAAGGCGTTACATTTAAATCCTGTAGCATAGGCCGATAGCGATGGGAACTTGTTAGGCCTCTTTGTCAGGCGAGGGGACACAGGCACCCAAATAACCCCAGTGTGGTTGGCCCATCTGCAATGCTGGTTAGAAATAAAGAATAAACGTTGGAAGACAAACAAACAAAGAAAAACCAGTAAGATAAATAACATCAAATTAGTTAGACAAATAACAATTGTACTACGAAATGAGACTCATTTACACCTAGTTTCAACTTCTTATTAAGTTTCATTGATTCAACTTTAGGGATTAAGGCTGATCATTCTTCTAGCTGTGCATATGAGGGATGAAATCTCTAGAAAACTTTGTGACACTGACTTCAACAGAGAAAAGGTCAGACCCAATGATCAAGATCATGAAACATTTTGAACAGCTTGCACAATGGGCTAATCAAACGATGGTGACCAGAGATCAATATCAAGACTGGTAATCAGAAATTTCAATGATCTCTAATTTTTGTCCCCAAAGCCTAGACAGAGGAACAATATTCAAACACTGAAGAATAAGAGTGTTAACAAATATCTTCAGGATGGACAGGTCAACTTGAATGTTAAAATAAACTTTTCAGTATATCGTTTTTGCGCAAACATCAAAAGTGATTCTCCAATCAAAATGATGCAGGGTGTCCATAAAGTCCCAGTACCATTACAACACATAAATAGCTGTAATGGTACTGGGACTTTATGGACACCCTGTACAAAGAATTTTAATGGCCGTATGTAGTTTTTCACTAATGGATGATAAACTGATTATGAAAAAGTATGGATGGGGAGCATTCACAGTTCCAGACTTGATGGAGGAGTCTTAATGACTTCATAGTTTAGCTTTTAGCTCCTTCCACTATGATTTACACTATTCATTAACTTTAGCTAAATCTCTGTTCAGAGATTCAGCAACCACAGGTCTGTACTTGGAAGCTGGGATCGAACAGTATAAAAGTGTTGAGCTAAGAACCTTACCCTGGGGTACACATCGGTAGTGAAGAAAGTGGCTTTCAATAACTACGCTTTGCATTCTGTTACAGTTCGAAAAATAACATTAAGAAATTGGTTGAAAGCAAAGGCATCGTGGTTGACGCTGTCAAATGCAGCACAAACGTCAAGAAAAATCTTACGAAGCTGAAGACCAGAATCAAAAGATTCCTGTACGGTACTGAAAATTAAATTGAGAGCCTCTAAGGCACTCAAGGAGCTGCAAAATGAAAAAAAAATTAATAAATAAAAATTACAGCACATGATTACTTTTGGCACAGGCATCCAGATATTTTGCTGTTTTGCCAGCGGGAAATTCAAATACTAGATGAAATATGGAAGTTATTGACATTGGGTTTTGATCGGCAGGGCAAGGGTCTCCATCAAGTGCAAAAAGAGCACCTTGCAGGCAACTTATAAACAATAACAGAGTTATCTTACAGAAAGAGCTCCTTGTAGGTAACTTATAAACAATAACAGAGTTATCTTACAGAAAGAGCTCCTTGTAGTAACTTATAAACAATAACAGAATTATCTTACAGAAAGAGCACCTTTGTAGATAACTTATAAACAATAACAGAGTTATCTTACTGAAAGAGCACCTTGTAGGTAACTTATCAACAATAAAAGAGTTATCTTGGATAGCAAAAAAAATAACAACAACAAAAACTCCTTTCTAAGCAAGCTCGGAGAAAAACATTCTGGAGAAGCTAAAAAGTGTTAGATTTAAAGATTATTTTAAAGAACCTCTCAATGATGGCTTAGAAAATGTCCTATAAATCTAACATTTTTAGCTCCATCAGAATGCTTTTAATTATACAGGAATTTTATGTAGAAAGTTAGTTTAGGTAACGTATCATAAAAAATGATTTCCTAGAGGAAGTGAATCAAATAAGAATTAGTTATGGCACATCATAGGACAAAGAAGGAACTAACCAATGAAGAACTGAACTTAGCTTAGAATTACCCATACAGTAATTAGAATAAGTTCTACTATACTCTTATCTGCTCCAGAAATGACAATAGGATATGATGGTTCATTAATTAGATTCGTGGATGGCTACAGGGACTAGAGAACAATAAAGAATCTATTCTGTTAACAGGATAAAAATGAAAATTGCAGTTACCATAAAAGGACAGTAAACCTTCGATCGCAGATGGTTTTAAGGACTCAGATGAAAACAGGGAAACGAGTAGCCTCAAACAAACTTTGTTCTTGCTAGAAATAATAACCAAATTATCTTTGACCAACTTTACTTACAAGGTAAATGACACTGGAAACATAAGTGAGAACTCACAGTTGTCAATAGAAAGTAGTCACAAGTAAGGACAATGGGAACAAACATCAGTACTCATAGTTGCCAGATGTAAGGACAATGGTAACTGATGTGAATACTCGTAGTTTTCCTACGAGGCCAATGGGAACTGACGTGAATATTCATTCTTGCCACAGAAAAAAATAATGCAAACATTGGTGAATACTCATAGATGCCTTAAGGAAGGATAGGGGGAATCGATGTGAATACTCGTAGTTCACAAAAGAAAGGGTCGTTAGGAAATGTCATGAATGCTCATGTCTGACCCAAGTGTGGACAAAGGGTACTGACGTGATTACTCATAGTTACCACAGATAAGGACAATGGAAACTTATGTGAATAATCGTAGGTGCAATAAGTTAGGGCAATGGGGACTGACGTGAATAATCATAGTTGCCACGCAAGAATTGTAGTCAATACTCATGGCTGACACAAAAAAGGACAATGGGAACTAACGCGAACATTCACAGTTACCGCGAGAAAGAAAAATAGAAAACGACATCGTGAATACTCATACACACAAGAAAGTGGCTTAATTAAGAAAATGGGAAATGACGTTGGTACTCATAGAGAATGGGATCTGACACCAATACTAAATAGTTTCCACGAGATGGGACAGTAGGAAATGATGTCACTACCCATACTTGTCCCAATTAAAGATATTGGAAACTGATGTGGGTATTCATAGGTGCCAAAAGGAATGGAAAGTGACCGTATATATTCTTTGTTACCACAAGAGAGGGCAATAAGAAATTATATCAGTGTTTGCATCTGCCCCCAAAAAACGACACTTAGAACCGACGTGGATGCTCAAGTCGCCACAGTACAGGACGGAAAGAGCAGTGGAAACTGAGAGCATTCTCAAAGATGCCCAAAGAAAGGAAAACGGAAACTGACATGAATACTCACAAGAAAAGATAATAGGGACCAATATAAATATTCATAGCGGCCCCCCAAGAGAGGAGAATGGAAGGTGATGCGTATTAAAGTTGCCACAAGATAGAACCAAGAAAACAGACATGATCCTCATTGTTGCCTTAAGAAAGGACAGTGGAGACTCACAAACGGGAAATGGAAGATAATGGGAATATTCATAGCTGCCACAAAAACGGTACAATGATGATTAATGTGAACACACTTTGTTGCAAAAAAAAAAAAAAAAAAAAAAGAAACTATTCTCACAAAATAGTACGATTGGCACTGACGTGAATGCTATTAGTTCTACGTCAAATAACGAAAAAAAGTGTATTCATTGAACTCAGTTCCCAAATGAAAAGTGGAATAAGTTGCAGTTACTGCTCTTCGTTCTCCAAAAAGTTCCTCGCTGGACGAGTGGTTTTCGCGCTCGCCTGCCAATCCGGTGGTCCGAAGTTCGAATCCCAGCTCGGCCAACGCGGAATCAGAGAAATTTATTTTTGGTGATAGAATTCATTTCTCGATATAGTGTGGTTCGGATCCCACAATAAACTGTAGGTACCGTTGCTAAGTGACCAATTGGTTCCTAGCCACGTCAAAATATCTAATCCTTCGGGCCAGCCTTAGGAGGAGAGCTGTTCATCAGCTCAGTGGTCTGTCAAACTAAGATATATTTAGTTACCCAAAAGTTCTCAATTTTTACCAGAAATGGTCATAGCAATCGAGGTGAACAACTAATTTGTCTTAAAAACTCGGGACCGGTTCCCAAAGAGTTTACGAGGTGAAAAAAAAGATATATTAACACAAGAAATGACGATGGGAGTTGACGTGAAAATTATCAGTTCCCACAAAATGAAATGCCCGTTTGCGAAAAATAAAAAAAAATGAAGACATTATGATTCCCATAATAAATAAGAGGAAAATACAATATGGAATATTGTTTGTTTGTTTTGTTTGTATGGTGCTTTTACGTTGCATGGAACCAGTGGTTATTCAGTAACGGGACTAACGGCTTTACATGACTTCCGAACCACGTCGAGAGTGAACTTCTATCACCAGAAATACACAGCTCTCACTCCTCAATGGAATGGCCGAGGATCGAACCCGCGACCACCGAGGTGGGACGTCAACACCATACCAACCACGCCACTGAGGCGCTAATATGGAATACTGTGATAGATAATCGTGGTTAGATGAACTTATAATGGGAGGTAAAGTAACACATGATGGAATCTACAAGAAAATTTACAGTGGAGCAAAGGGATTGGAAATAATAAGGTGAAGTGAAAGGATCTGTCTTCATGGCCATCAGAAATAGGGAACGAGATTCAAGTAAATGACCGTGTTAATGTAGTTCCCGGTGGGAATGTCGATGACTCGAGGGGTATTTTAAACTACTGTTTTCCGTTAGGTAACGTTGGGACTCCATAACACGTCATCTCTACCTGACGTGTGAACTATCAAATACCAGTTTCGATAGAGAAGCTTTATGTTTTGAATTGAAGGGGAACTTCACCTCAGATTTACCTATCGTAGAACCGTGAAGTAGCTAATCATCATACTAATGATACTGTGATGTTGGCAGTGAGGATCAGGGGAAAAGAAAAGGGCGAAGGGGGTAGGGGGGGGGGAGGGGGGGGGGGAGGGTGGTGGAGGTTACGTAAAGCAAATTATCCCCAGGTAATTCCGGTTCTAAAAACTTCTATAGAACTCCTCCTCACCTCGCGCAGCGTAATGCCAGAGAATTACTCCCACAAACTTCAAATAGACTTCTGGCATTAAGGTCGCTCCACAGCTACACGGGGAACAAAAATCGATGATAGTGTAGCATATCTGATGTTAAGTCGCGGTGCAGTTCTTCATACGGAGACGCTTTTCTCGCTTTTTCCAGCTTTCCTTTCTTTCCAGACCATCTTTATCCTTGACGTTGATTTGTTTCTGCGACGGCATATCGTTATGTAGCTCGTTTAGCCTCTATAGCCTCGTGGCCAATGAATTGGTCTTCAGAACGCCGTTGGAATTTTGAGTGACGCACTCCAGATAACGAAGTGGAGACCATTGTCTACGTTGTATCAGACTCTAGTGTTCATTTTGGACCGTCGAATGTCCTCTTCCCCAAACTAAGGTCTGGATATTTAACAAAGAATAGCATCAGCAAATGCGTCTTTTGACGTCTGATTCTAATCTTATTACTGATACCCAAACTCCAGCGCTTTTATCTATAATTGAATAAATATCTTGGAACGAACTCGTTAACTCAATACCTCTTTGTATATTAAGGCTATACAGATATGTGCAATTGCTTCTAAGTGCACTTTTCATGTCTGACAGCACTTATCCGCTAAGTGGTCCCCTTACCCCCTCCCCCCTCAGCGCACCTCTTCAATCTCCTGTGCGACTGTCCGTCTCCAAAGGGTTAATCGTTTCTCCGACGACGATGTCTGATGTTCCACCCCCGCGCCCGTCAATCCTCCACACCTGTCCTCTACCTGTGTTCTCTCCCCTCTCTGCTCTGCTGGGCCGGTCCTTCTCTGGCAGCTTCCCCTTTACTCTCACATTCCCCTCTGACCTTTCCCCTCTCTCTCTCTCTCTCTCTCTCTCTCTCTCTCTCTCTCTCTCTCTCGTTCAACATACGCACACACACACTCCCTAAGAAACCTCGGTATTGCTCATAATTGATGCTCCTAATACCCATTGCTTCACAGTTCCAGGCATTTTATACCGTTTCATGCTAGTCTTACATTTTATATAGGCTATTTACTTTTTAAAGGAATACTCCTCTCGTTGTTCTTCTGTCCTCACTTTCTCTCCTCTCTCTCTCTCTCTCTCTCTCTCTCTGTTTCTGCTGACTTTTTTCTTATCTAATTCCTCAAACTTTCGTCGCTTCTTGCAGCGATTTAATTTATAAAAATCCATAGATTTTCCTCCCATCAATTCTTAAGCTTTGCATAATCAAGGTGTTTCAAATCTTCGCTCTTTTTTTTTCTACTTTGAAATGCTCCCATTTGTCCTTGTAACCTGATCCTACATCCTCATCACTGTTTCTCCCGCTTTCTTATCCCCACTCACGAAACCTCCTTTTCTTTTCAAATCCTCTTCTGCTATCTTATTCTCTCTTCTTTTCACAAATTTCCCTCAACTGTTCCGCATATTTATGGGGGTTGATATTTCATTTATGGATGATAGATACCCTTGCCAATAAATTCGTGTCGTATTTGAATAAATAACATCTTCTATTCTTGAATCACAATTGATACCCAAGCGTTATTCAGTATATAAGATCTTAGGTCTATCTCAGCCAATAAGATATTAGGACTTTCTGATCCAATTAGATACAGGCACATCATTTACTATAAGTCTAAAACCTTTAAGGCCTTTACATATATATGAATATATATATATATATATATATATATATATATATATATATATATATATATATATATATATATATATATATATCTATATATATATATATATATATATATCAAGCTGACCGGCTCTGCCCGGGAATACTCTGAAGAAATCCGAAAAATTTTCCTACGTCTTTTTGTACTGACTGTCCCTTCTATTCATTAATTGCTGCGTTGGCTGTCCCTCTTTTCCAAATAATACAATGCTGACTGTCTCATTAATCCAGGTTTTACTGTGGCGACTGACCCATTTATCGAGGCAAATATTGTCTAGATTGGTCAAGGTTCGGATTTCCGTAGTGCACAAACATATAAACAAACTTACATACAAATATATATATATATATATATATATATATATATATATATATATATATATATGTGTGTGTGTGTGTGTGTGTGTGTGTGTGTGTGTGTGTGTGTGTGTGTATTCCGGTCAATAAGACCTAGTGATTTTTCATCTGATTCTGTGTAAAGTTTGCTATATCAATTATCAGACATATTCCTGTCGATATGTTCTAGTCATATCTACATATGAGAGATGTGGACATACCTAAATGAGTGGTTCCATCTCTGGGATTAAAGATGAAAGATATTAACTTTTCAGTAAATAAAGTGCAGCATCTTTAAAGCGTCTGTGTGAACTTAGCTTCATTTAAGAGTAATCAATACTTTTATTTAACACTCCTTTCGTAAGATAACATACTCGAATAAATCAGTTCGTATCATCTCAAGATTTTAGCTTCAACGAAGTTTGAGCTTACGATCAAAATACTGTAATATTTTTGAAGTCTTCTTATTGAAAGTCAAAAAAATAACAAGTCGACGAGAATGAGTTTTCTGTATTTTGCCAAATCATGGGTATTTTCTAGAATGGGTCTGAATAAAATGTAGAAATTTGATATGGAAAGAAAAGTATGTATGCAGTCTTGGTTTATTAACTGATATGAACCATGTACGCGTCCAAAGAAAAAAATACCGGTTTATTATTGATGAAATATTGTTGCAAATAAAAAAGGGTTCACTTCTCTTTTCTGATTTTATTATTAATATGTCATGATCGTTATCAATGTTATTATTGTTCCTCTTGATAAGAACCACGTAAAAAATATCTAATCCTTCGGGCCAGCCCTAGGAGAGCTGTTCATCAGCTCAGCGGTCCGTCTGGTTGAACTAAGATTTACTTAATTTTTTTTCCTCCGGGAGGATGTTTCAGCTTCCCTTCTAACGCCAGTTGCACCCACTCTTTAGCATTTTACTTTGCCTTCATTCCCGTTCCCTTTCTTCGATCTCGTTGTCCAACTCTTCTGACTATTACTGTATAGCGCGACTGTTGGGTTTTGTCCTAACTTCATCTTGAGATCCGCTGTATTTCACCTCCTTCAGTTTTTCTCTCTTTTCACAACAGTTCAGAATGAGAATGGCCGAAAGTGTGCAAGTGCTAAGCTTTGACAGCCTGCATTTCATGAAAAGCCAGTTAGATGAGTACTACTCCTAAAAGACATCTGCCTGCATTATTATATTTTTTCATTCGCATGGTAGACAGAACGAGACAGGTCCCATCTCTCAAACTCTTAAATAGATCTCAGCAACGACCGTATCCTTCAGCGGATCCCTCTTCTTCAAATAAAACAAAAATACCACTCATGAAGAAGCAGGGAAAATGATCTGGGAAATACAGAAGAAGAAGAGCGACAATTTCTTGTCCTGGAACCAAATGAGTCCCTGATGAAACCCGGTTGGTCTTCAGTTTTGTGACAAAGAATTATTTTTCGTTTTAATTTTTCAGGACGAGAAAGTTCCCGAGTTTAAGTCAAAGTCATGTGTTCTTCTGTGCTCGTTTTGGGCGATGAAAACTTTCCTCTCTTAATTTCTTAAGTAACGAGCAAAAGACGTCCTCGTTCGCAGATTTCTAATTGCCTCACTTCATAGGAAGCGGCGAAGGGAGCGAAGCATCGTAAAAGGAGAGGTTAGTTTGACTGACATAAATGTGTACGTGTGTTTATGGCCTTCAAGAGATTATATATTCTTATTTCATTTCCATCTATAGAACACCAGCGTTCGCAAGATTTGATCCGTATCTAAAACAATTTGTATCTCTAACGCCCTGGTGTTGAACATTTCCCACAGATCTGTAGAGATTTAAAAACCCTGAAACTTAGAGGGTTTGTCTATTTTTCAGATTCAATTTCTTGTCCTTTAAGCTGTGATGATAACTGCGTCTGCAAGGGAAAATCATTTTCACACGCTCTTGAATAATCAGTATCTACTCGACTGGCAAATACCGATCTAATCTGGATTTATAATGGCTCTATTTAGTTATCAGATTTTATTTCGAAGTCAAAAAAGGAAAAGATGAAAGGAAGCGTCGTCGAACAAAAGGACATCGCAAACTTACTCCTTTCCATTTCTCGGGGAGCGAGGGGACTTGAAAGCTCCTCCGGCTCCTAACTTTTGCGAAATTTAATTTGGCTCAAGCTGCGAGACGTAGTAGCCTCCGCCGAAGAGAATTTAGGTGCGAAATATTATCTTCATTAAAAAGGGCCCAAAATTAGGCCTAAATCTCTTGGTCAGATCATTCCCTTTAAGTTCAAAGAACGAAGTTGTATTTCAGTAAATTTATTGTTCATTGCAAGGTTTACTGAAAAAGATATTTGTGCAAATGCTATAATATCGTGAAAACATGAAAATACTCACACAAGCGTACAAGCGAATGAGAATGTAATGGCGCCAAAACGCCTTACAATTTTAGCGTCCATGGTGAGCAAGGGACTAACTAAATCTGATAGCAATACCGGAGCTATAGATCTCTTGGTGGAGTTGCCATTGTTCAAAATTAGCTTCTTACCTGGTCTAAGAGAGGAATAGGAGTAACGGGAGGGTTATAATTAATTATTAATTATACACAAGGAAAAAAGATTCACACGACAGGTTTAGACGCACATCCTAAAAACCAAGGGTGGCAAAGAGGCTCCATCAAAGCACTTTCTTCTGAGTTTTAAAGTCACAAATCTTACGCTTCCTCATTCATCCCGATCCCATGGAGCAAGGTCAAGAGAATATAAGGTCTTGTCACGCGCAGCTTTGTCTGGGGTAGAGGATTAAAAAGCTAGGCGCGTGACGTCACAGTAACTACAGTCAAGCTACTTAACCCATAGCAATCCTACCTTTACTTTCTCTTTTTTTATTTTTCTAAATACTCTATCTATTCGACAATTATAGTAACAGTTAGATGAAGGGTCATATTCTATGATGTTAAAATGAATAATCTTAAGAGATCATTAGAACATTTTTGCCAAATAACATTGAAATGATAGAAAACCTACCTTTCCTTTCTTCTTTTTTCGCTATTAAATATACTATTATCTACTTCTTCAGAAAAATAATAGACAAAAAGAAAACTATTTCCATATATTAAATAATCATGAGGGATTTTTAAAGAACATAGTATAGCCTCTAGACCTTGCCACGGAGAATGAGCGATACCCCGTGGCTGATGTTGCCTGCATAAACAGCGTCTCCTGGATCAAACCGTTATCTTGCTCCACCGCCTCTGAGACAATGCAGTCCATAGCCAGGTTGACAACTCGGGGGCCTTCAGTTGAAGACGGGTCCCGGGTGGGGTCCAGGGGCGGCTCCAGGGTTTTAGTACTGTTTGCACTGTACACAATTGTACTTTCGAGAGTGCAAAGCAAGATAAACAAACAAGTATTTGAGTAATTTAATGAAGATGAACATGCACAGAATAAGTAGCTACCTGGTCTTTACTTGTGATTAGCTAGTCCAGTTGCATTCTCCTTGTGTCTTTTGCAAAGAGCTTTACAACCCTTTCAAGGTTTGCATCCTTGTCGTAGTGAATGTGCAAGAGAGCCAGGATTGTGACGTGACACGCATGTATGTGTGAAGGCGCCTCATAACACTGGCACTCGGCTCATATTCGTAGGATGTGACTGGTAGCGTGTATGCTATTCGAAGTGAAATTCTAATGTTAGGGAAATGGTGTAGATCACATTCTTTTATTGCTGCTGGTGGGGTAGCAGGCCTGCTTTCACTTGGAACCCTTGAAACTGTCACAATCCGTCGCAGGATCTCTTCGGGCACCAGTTCAGGTGAAGGCAGGTCAGAGCTGTATGTTTCAATGGCATCTTTCGGGTTCACTTATTTTCCACCACAAATGACTAGAAGGCACAATTCCAAGCACTGAAGTTGCTGTGATTGAGAGTTTAGAAAATCTCTCCTGAAAGTTCGATATGATGTAGTCCAGAAGTGGAATTACCAGATTCGTTTTGTAATGCTCAAAAGGAGGAACCTTGGTCTGTACAGCACTTCTGTGTTGCTGCATTTTTGCCACTCGAAGCTTGCAGGGATCAACTCCAACGTACAACGATTTCAAAATGTATCCAAATGATAGTTTCGTATCTATTTTCGCAACACTAGCCAGGTGGAACTCCAGGTGTTCTGTTGAGGGGGTGAGGGGGAGGGGGGCTCTGAACCCTCTGAAGGCACCCGGGCTACGAGCCTACAATGTATGAACAAAATATCTTAAGTTTGTTTGTGCAGGATTTTGATGCAGCTTACGTAGGCGTTTTTATAAGGATAGTTCAGTCTTGGTCTAAGGGTCAATGCGGGGATTCTCGGCCTTTCTGAGATGATGAACGCAGCTGTTTTCTGCAGAATCATCGGCTCAATCCCACAATTTTGGAAAAGTAAAGCAAGGCTTTAGATTACTTGCATAGGAGAATTACAAATAGAATTCATATAACTCAGGAGGTTATCATTTACTAAACTTGTACATTATCGATATACAACAACACATTCAACAACGTGAAAACGTTTATGTGGTTTTAATACAATAAAAATATACTGCAAATATAAAAATAGAATTTAGGGAAAATTTTCTCAATGATTTCAAGACTGCGAATACACGTTATGCTGTCTCAAGTACTGACAAACAAAGAAACTATGAACAAAATTTATGTAACTCGAATGTTCCATATCTATAGATGTATCCATTCCATGGTTTCATGCGACACAGAATATGCTTAGACTTAGCTTGCATATCTTACCAAAAATTACCTATACAAATGTAAAAAAAGGTACATAGTGAAACTAAAACTTCTTTTTGGAAAACAATCTGCGAAATACTGACAAATTAAGTCTTTAGATAGAGGGGAAAAACCCCAATTTTTTTAATAAACGATCTGCGTAGCAAATCTAGTACGATCTATATTCTTCTACGGACATGAATGATGATGACGATGAACATATTTGTACAAGATTTTTTGAGAAAAGTATTCTTTACCAGATGGAACGAGAGATCAATGTCTGTTCCTGTTTTTTGGTAACAATTATCCTTTGGATTCAACTTCATGATTTGATCACGATTTACACAACATGAATTGTGAAAGCAAACTCAGCAGAAGCAAGTTCTTTTCAAAGTAAATTCAAAAATAAGGGTAAATGCGATGGATCAACAGCATTTGTTTGTAGTCCGAATATGTTAACTTCCACAGCACCATATAGCCAAAGAATGAACATCCCTTAAGTGTAATTTGATGGGTGACACTTATTTTTTTGTTTTTAAGACATACGAATAGATAATACCGTTCTAACGAGAATCTAGTCCTTAGCAGCACGTTTACCTGATAATATCAGATTGTATCAGCTACTAATTTCATTGATGGATACATACAGTAACATGAAATACGATAGTGATAAAGAAAGTATAATCAGACAGATAAAGTGACGAATTCAGATACAGAATTATGGAGACATAAAACAACAACTTAACTTAAGACACTGAATCGAATGGTTTTTGTGTCCATTAACATCGTTATCACTAATTAAGTACAAACGGAAGAAAAGATCATTAATTTGCCGGATAAAACCACATGCCTGAAGTTTCAACACAGCATTTACACTTACAAAGGCGTCTTGACAGCTTGACTCGTCTTAAGAAAC
Source organism: Macrobrachium nipponense (assembly GCF_015104395.2). Classification (NCBI taxonomy): domain Eukaryota; kingdom Metazoa; phylum Arthropoda; class Malacostraca; order Decapoda; family Palaemonidae; genus Macrobrachium; species Macrobrachium nipponense. The sequence goes on along the minus strand of NC_087201.1, from coordinate 22,217,977 downwards.
CTCCACAACGAAAAGGAGAAACGCCTCGTAAGCTTTTCACAGACGAAAGTCTACTTTCTGCCAAATTCATTGGATGGTTTTCGTACCTGACCTACTGAAATCTGAATCGCGTGAGACCTACCTTTCCTAATACAGAAGGACATTACAGATATGGTCAATGTTATACATACGTCTCATACAGAAGAATCCTCGGCCGATGTGTATATTTGAATCCCGTTTTTTACATACCTGGAAAAAAAAGTGCATATCAAATTAGTATATTCATGATCTTCATTCGCATATCATTATCTAGATTAAATAACAGGTATATGGAGATGATGTAAGAAATCTCACAGGAAGCTTTCACATAAAAATATATTTCCCCAATCAACTTACTGTACAATGAATGAGTCTCATGTACGTTCTCTCACCAGCAATGATATTTATATAGAATTATTCCATAACTGATAGAAGGAAAATAAGGCCTGATCCGACCTCCAGGTCTCTCGATGTGCATGCTAAAATCTACGGTCAAATGCACGTTGTTTCACTAGGGAAAATTTAAATGAATACACTATATTTTATTAGAAATAATTTTTCTACACTGTTTAGCTTGCACATTATTTATTTATTTTCTATATTTTCACTCTAATAAATAAATCATAAACATCCTATCCTAAGATTCCTGTATCTTTAACTCAATGCGTAACACATTTTTCACGGCCTTTTTAATCTTTTCCATGGGCCTTTCCTATCCCCCAACAAGAACAACAACAGTAAGAACAGCAACGCCAACAAGGACAACAACAAAAAGTAGTTTGCAGGCTTGCTCCCCGAGTAAGTGAAAACTGTCAAGACGCAGAGGCACGCAGGGGAAACAGATGAAGGCACGAGTATTCAGAAAAATAAAACTAATTCACTTATTTAGAGAGAAATTCTCAATCTACCTCTTCACTTCTTTTTTCAATAGTATTTCCGAAGAACTCAGATGTACCTTTACTCCTTTCTATTAATTCACTATCGAAAAATGATGTACATTCTTTTAGATATATCTAAAAGCTATCAATTACAAGAACTAATGGAATAATAAAAATGGAGATCATTAATCTCTCCACTTTTTGGAATTGGCTTCTTCCCTTCTGATTCCTATTATAAAATTAATGGATATAGGAATTAATCTGCACCTACATAACTAATTAATGTAGGTGCAGGTTTATTTCGATATCTATCAATTTTATGATAGGCATCAGAGGGTAAGAAGGCAATTCCAAAAAAAGTGTAGACATTAACGATCTTAAGTATTCAAAAGATATTGACGGCGTTCCATTTTTATTATTCCAGTAAATTTTCTTCTAATTGATACCTTTCAGATATATCTAAAAGAATGTACATCATTTTATTAACTAATTAATGAATTAATCAATAAACACAGTAAAAGTCATATATAGCAGCTCTACTTCTTTAGCGTTTCGAATTCATCAATAAATGCTACATTCTAAGATTCATGACGATAAGGACAATATCCTTCATGGTGGAGTCACCATAATGTAGAAACTTGAATATGCAATGACGGAACCTTAGCATAACTAAACAAATTCCTGTGCCTGCGTGTGTTTTATTCTCTCTCTCCCCCCCTCCTCCTCCTCTCTTCTCCCCTCTCATCTCTCTCAGTCGATCTCTCTCTCTCGCTCTCTCTCTACTCTCTCACGCAATTTTTTTTATGTGTTTTTACGTCGCGTGGAACCAGTGGTTATTCAGCAACGGGACCAACGGCTTTACGTGACTTCCGAATCATGCCGAGAGTGAACTTCTGTCACCAGAAATACACATCTCTAACCCTTCAGTGGATTGCCCGAGAATCGAACTCGCGGCCACCGATCACGCCACTGAGGCGCTTAAGCAAAAATTTAGGTATATTATCTAGACATAATTTTGGTTAAAAAAAAAGAAAAAAACAGAAAAAAAAAACCTTAGATATACTAAAAATGTTCAGGCACCACCAATATTACCTGGGCCAGTTATTTGATTTTTTCCCCTTTCTCCCGCAACAGATTTGGTGCTTATTAGCCCATGCATAACCTCTCTATCATTCCTTCACTGGACACACTTCCCTCTCTTCTAGGGTTAGATCAGTCAGCTCCTTCTGGGCTGTTATGCTCATATATCCTTATCCTTTTCTAGAAACTTGCCTCCTGACAGCCTGCAGTCCTTCAGGAGACAACTGAAGACTTGTAGAAATTGATGTAAGCGGTGCTTTTAAATTAGTTATACATTAGGCTCCTTCAAATACTCAACAGCTGAGAATGGTTGTTGACAGTGCTTGCACAGACCTTAGACCTATTATTTGATGTCTCCAGGGGGTATGTCGAGGCCCTTCCTTTCAATTTAAAAACGCTTTGATTAAAAGTGTAGAAAATCGAAAATACGTTTGGCAGATGATAATAATCTCTCTGCAGCTGTTCGCTGTCTCGAAGCATGTCAGTGAATTTGCTGCTTGCAGAAAGAGAGATCTGGGTCAGACCAGTAAGTGATATAGCCAGTGGGGCGTGATGCGGGCTCAAGCGAAACTAAAACTTAATTGACAGGCCAATTTTGTCTTTTGATTCAGAATATCAGGTAATAATATACCTATAGCGGTCTATCCGATTTCAAGCTTTCTTTTCCAAGTCAAATATGCCGTCTGTTTTCGGTCTTCTGTTCTGCTATTACTGGAGTACTACTGTTCTCCAATATACGTACCATCTCTTCTTTGAAACAGGTATGATAGAAGTGGTTGTTTGCTTTCAATAACGTAATTGCGACGTCGTAGGCCATCGCTACAAGGCATCCTGCTCTCCAAGTTGTGGTGAACATCGGTGAGGGTAATTTCTCTCACAACAATGCTATTGAAGCATTTGTATGTAACAGAACCACATGCTCTCGAGAATGATACAAATTTTCTTTGAATTTTTGTTATTTTATTATGTTCTTAATAGGCTATTATGTTTAGTATGGGTTGAACAAAGTCATTACTACTCATTTTGTTGAAACTGAGAGTGAACCTGATTATCATTGCAAGTTTTTTTTTTTTTTTTTTTTTTTTTTTTTTTTTTTTTTTATATTTATGAGCCTTGGTAACAAATTCTGTATTCCCACTCAACGCGCAATTGACCTCCCTTGTAAATTCCGCGTGCAGAATGTAATATCTGGCTAGTGTTCTGTCGTGCGGTGTGCGTACGTGATTTAGAAAAGGAGAATGATCTTATCATTTGAACTTTGTTTCAATTTGATTCGCATTAGTGCCAGTGATTTTATAATTCCTTTCGAGTGATCCCTTCATATTCTTTCTGCTAACTCCAAATAAATTCTCAATTTCTTTTCCTAATAAACGGACGAAGGTTAATGATATCAATGCTCATAAGTTGAACAGAGCCTGAGGTATTGGACCTAACGGCCATGCGCTATTGCTCGAGTGTTTCTGAAATGCAATGGTTTAAGTGATTTTATGTTATCGTTTTGCAAGTTTAATACCAAAATTTTCCGTTGCTTCAGTATGTTGGCAATCTATTAGAGAGAGAGAGAGAGAGAGAGAGAAGAGGAGAGAGAGAAGAGAGAGTAGATAGATAGAGAGAGAGAGAGAGAGAGAGAGAGAGAGAGAGAGAGAGAGAGAGAGAGAGAGAGAGAGAGAGAGAGAGAGAGAGAGAGAGAGAGAGAGAGAAATAATAGACTAGTTCTCCATAGACTTTTTAACGTTTTCTTTGACGAGTCTCAGTAACGGTCATAGAAAATGAAATCCTATGATTATTGGTAGACTACACAGTATATGACCTCGTCCCTAGCCTTGTTTACTGTGTCCAAAGATAAAAGTGGAAAAGACGTTCACAGACCGTTAAAATAATTCCGAAAATTTCTCCTCTCTCTCTCTCTCTCTCTCTTCTCTCTCTTCTCTCTCTCTCTCTCGTCTCTCTCTCTCTCTCTCTCTCTCTCTCTCTCTCTCTCCTCTCGCTCTCTCTCTTCAGGAGTCTTTCCGTGCATTTTGTATTGCAAGCTGTCAGTGAGTTTACCTGGTGAATATAATCAGCCATTTTGACAATGTTGCTGTCAAAGTCGAGTGAGTGAAACTGTGAAATTTGAATTCATCACCAGCGCGGAATTTGATATCGAAAATGGTCAAATGATAGTCATTCTGGTAATTTTCCCAATAAGGGGCAATAAATAAATATAATAGGATACGTATAGCTAATAAAAATATGAAGTCTTACTTTGTATTCTGAAGCCCAGCGCTGTTTTGAAAGTGTTCCATGAAGAAGCCATTTTGACATAATTTGCAAGTTGTGACTAAACAGCTGAGCCTTTGGAATCTGACTTCTTTGTTTACAAATAAGATGTGTGTGAGCAACTGAAATAAATTTATCTTCTATATCAGTTCCGAATAACTGTTCAGTTTATTGTAGTTCACACACCAGGCTAAAGACCAAAAGCCAAAATAGTTAAATGTGGACTTTGTTAATCTGTTCTATTGAGCCGTCTATTAAACACACAGCAAGATCAGTCTCCCAAGTGGTATTTATGCATTAATGATAACAAAATTATTGCAAATCCGATTGAGTAGACATTCCAATATTTCAAAAAAAAGAAAATTAATATGTTTGTGATACTTTAAATCACACCAAATTAAATGTCTTTAATGTTGGGTAAAAATATAAAAAGTTGCATAAGCTATGCAAAATATACTTAGAAGTGTTATTTGTCAAATATTATTACTAAATTCTGACTGTTATTTCGTGTTTATTTCTTTTTTTCATTTCAGTTTTTCAAAACGCACTGTACATACATGATCCATGGAATTATACGGTACTAATGAAGAACTGAAAGAAATTAATATTCCTTTTTACTCCGGGTGGAACAACTTACTGCGCTGTGGCTCTGAACATATAGTGTTGCCAATGCCAGCTACGTAAAATGACTATAAAAATACGCTATTGGTTATTGGGCCTTCAGTTCCGCTGTTTTAGTATATGCAAGATAATTTGTGAAATTCATTGTAAACAGATGCAAAAAATGGCACATGGACGTTCTGTTTGAGGTTGCTGCACAGAGGACAAAGTGCTTACTTAAATTCAAGCATATATAGTATATTATATTATAAATATTATTATATATTGCTATTTTCAAAATGCATATATCCCCTCTTGGACCGTGTAAAATGTTAGAATTGAATTTTGCAACATTTTTTCAGATTCCTGGCTAGCTTAGAGATAGGATGTTTTAAATGTGTGTTCAGATTTCTGCATTACATATTGTAAAAGAATATATAACGTAGAATGTAGAAAGAGAGAGAATATCTTTGTCTGTTCAAAGCTAGAATTGTTTCAGTAACTTTCCATATCCTTGAGATTAAGTGAGCTCGAGTCTTCGTGTTGTTATCAAAACATGTCAATCTTAATTGTCGCTCAACCTCCGTTTCGATCGGGTATGTGTCTGTTGAGCAGAATCGTCTCGTACGCGTATGTCTTTGATCAAAGCCACATGCGTATTTCACATTTTGTCTGCAAAGTTGCGTAAGATTTCGAAGCTTCTAGAAAGAATGGTGTCCCAAAACGTTTTGTGTCATCTCCAGTCCAGCTTCCATAAGGGAGAAGTTTTTCATTCGGGCTTAAAGACTCAAACCGGTCACATCTCTCTCTCTCTCTCTCTCTCTCTCTCTCTCTCTCCATTGCATAGCACTTTTGATTTTAAAGTAACGTAACGATTTCGTACTTATTGAATGGTCACTCGTAATTTGTAAATTTCAGCTTTGGTATTTCTTAGAGTTTATTTAGTGTTATTTAGTGTTTTTTGTGGAATCTGAACATACATTGTTGTTGTAACAGCGCCTGGTTTTGTGAAAGTGTGAAACAAGCTGCAGCAAGAAAGAAAGAAATTGGTATACCAAAAAGGTAAGTGTGTTATATTTTTATTAGTTGCAACTAATAACTGATAGGAACAGTGGTTAACTAATAACTAATAACAGATGGTTACAAAGGTTTGGTAAAAACTGATAACTAATGGTTACAATGTTTTGAGTGAAAAGATTTACACTTTTACACATTGCAAATTTTTGTGTTTTGTGTTTATTCATTTGAAGTGATTTTTATGTTTTGTGCATTTGTCCATTTTCTTATTGTAGTGTGCCTTTTTATTTTATATTCTGCATTTTGGTATTGTCCACATTTTTCTGTATTTTCATTTGCATTCACAATTTAATTGATTAATTAATCGTTGCCCATTTAAGTAACTTTAACACTTGTGAATTAATTTGCATTTACTTAGAATTCTTTTCAAGTTTTATTGTTGTTTAGCACTTGTGAATTAATTTCCAAATTTCAATTATTGCCTAACACTTTTGAATTTCAATTGAATTAATTTTCTTGAATTCTGTGATAAATTAATTTTGATTTAATTGTACTTAATTGATTCAAGAATTAATTAAACTTTACTTTGTTTGCAAGTAACAGTAATTTTCCCTGATATTGTGAATTTCACTTAAAAACTTTGAGTTTAATAATAAATTTTTGTATTTAAAATTTTTACAAGTCTTTTCATTTCTAACCAGTATATTTAATTATGATTATACTGATGTTAGGTAGAAACATAGAGTGGTAATTGATCTGTTTTCCTTCAATTAACTTGAAGTGACTTAGAACCAGAGAAGTACTTAGACTTCTGACATCAGACTTTTAAAGTTGTTGATGGAGTGATGCCCTTTGATTAATTTAATTACTTACAAGATTACCTCACACCTGTTTTGATAAACTTAGTCTGATTTTCTACAATACTGGTAAGTTGTTAAGGGATCACTGTTGCCTTTAGAGTATTCAGTCGTTTAGTACCTGTGATGAGGATTCAGGTGTCTGGCTTTTGTGAGGTAACAATAAATGAATGGTAAGTGTAGTAACCAGATACTTGGCACTTCGTCACAAGTAATTAATGGTGCCCAGACCCGGGAAAGCAGATTTCATTATCACTCTAGTATATACTGGTTGTGTTAGGGATATGTTTTGTTAGAAGAGTGACCATATAGTTTTGTTTTGCATTTATTGTATTGAATTGTAAGTTGATAACTTAGAGGAAAATGGCTCAGTTCAAGGTTCAGGAATTTTTAGCTGCCCCTTCCATCCAAGTTTTATCTGAAACCACTCTGGTTTCAGTGGAGCGCTTAAGCAGTGGCATGTGGTGGTTGTGTCTACTAGTATGGTAAAGGCACAAATAAGATGTATTGCTATGGAATCATTGATAAACTCTGGTAAAATAACTGATGAAGATGAGTTAGAATTGGATCAAGAGTTGTTGAATGTAGCATGTGCTGATCTCATAAATAAGCAAGCAGAAAAGAAAGAGAATAGTGATGCAGAGTTAGAGCTTAGACGCATTGAAGCAGAAGAGAATTTGATTAAGCTAAAAATGGTTGCTGAAAGAGAGAGAATGCAAGCTGAAAGAGAAAGAATAGACAGGGAAAAACAAGAAAGAAGAGAAAGAGAAGAAGAAAAAGCAGACAAAATGTGAAATACGCACGTGGCTTTGATCAAAGACATATGGGTACAAGACGATTCTGCTCAACAGACACGTACTTGATCGAAACGGAGGTTGAGCGACAATTAAGATTTACATGTTTTGATAACAACAGGAAGACTCGTGCTCACTTAATCTCGAGGATATGAAAAGTTACTGAAACAATTCTAGCTTTGAACGGACAAAGAAATTCCCTCTCTTTCTACATTCTATGTTATATATTCTTTTACAATATGTAATGCAGAAATCTGAACACACATTTAAAACTTTTTATCTCTAAGCTATCTAGGAATCTGAAAAAATGTTGCAAAATTCAATTCTAACATTTTATACAGTCCAAGAGGGGATATATGCATTTTGAAAATAGCAATATGATATATATATATATATATATATATATATATATATATATATATATATGTGTGTGTGTGTGTGTGTGTGTGTGTGTGTGTGTGTGTGGGTGTATACACTACTAAAATGCACAGAGATCCGGGATAGAGAGTACCTGGTTCCAGAGATTACAAATTGCAGATGCCATGAGATTTGGATTTCTATAGCGTCCAAACAAATACACAAATATTCACTTTAATATATATACAAATATAAGTGTATATACTTATATATGTGTGTGCGCACCTGTGCATGTGTGCGTGCGTGTGTGTGTATTGATTGAAAAACAGATAGATAGATAGAAAGACTCATGTGTGTTTGTGGCTACGCATTCCAGGAGTTTGGACATTTAAATCTGTTGAATTGCATACTGCTCTTAAACAGACAACAAAGAACAGAGAACAAGGATAGTTACTGGGATGCATCCTAGACTTACTTTCCTTAGGCCGATTTTACTCAAAGTGCGGTGTCCTACCTTCGCTCTACTTAAACACCACATTCTAACCTGACCCAAGGCACCCTAAAGATGGTACCGTACCTGCGCCTTCCCTTTGCATTGTTCATTGCATACTCCCTACCATAAGGTTAAGGTTGGAGGTGCAACAGATGGTACACTTTTGATCCTATTGTCTAAGTCCAGGCAACCAAATTCCGTTAAAAGAGACATTTAGCAGTGAAAGGAAATAGGGCACTTCCAAGTAGATAAAGAAGGGTTTTATTATCGATTTGCTTTTCCAAATTGTAAATTAGCGATTTGCATTTCCAAGTTGTAAATTAATGCTCTTTGCTATCAGCAATTCTTGCACACATTTGCACAGGATATTCGCAGTTTAACGCCGACCCTATAGGTAATGAGAAAGCAATCTGTGTACAAGGGTCCTTTTCAGTTTTGTATAATGTCATTTAGTTCAATCAACTTTGTTACAGTTTATGAAAAGTATAAAAATTTATCTTTATTCTTAATGACATAATAATCCTGTTTTATATACCATTTGAAAGCCATCTGAGGCACCTGAGAAAGGTCTTTCAGTGTATAAGACGTGATAACCTCCTTATGAAAATATCAAAATGGCAGTTAATCAACCAACAGAGTTGGTAAATAATCGCACTTTGGAAAATAATGTGTTACAATGATTGGAATATTACAATTGAGGTTTTAAAATTTTCAAGAGATATTTAACAAATCCATCTGTCCTTATTCAAACATACTTCTGCTGCTGTTCAAACTTCATTTTTATATGTTAAATTCAGCCATTGGAGTTGTTTTACCACATTAAGACAACGGCAGACAAAATTAATTTATAATGTTACCAAGACCTTAATGACAATAAATGAAATTGGTCAACTTTTGAAAAAATAATAGACTATTGTTTTGTGAATCTAGCATTGCTACCTGTATCTTGAAATGGCTCATTAAAGTGTATTTTCTGGTCATAAGCCACTAACATGTATCAAACTGTTTAAGAACAATATAGCTGTAGAAGGGCCCAATAATTGCAATGCAGATTCTACATCTAGAATCCCTGTGAACATAAAGCAGAGTAAAAGGCACTACACTGACAGTTTAGCAGTCTACCGCTTCTTGATGGACGACATAAATTTACTCAGAAAACTGACTGTAGGAGATGTAGAAAAAAGAATGATGATGTCAGCCATGTGCATCGAATTAAAGAAAGGAATTTAGAGGCACTTTATTTGAGCCTAGTAACTAACATCATAACTGAGGCATTGGAATAATAAACAATTAATAGATGAAGCATTTTGTTACAGGAAACACGGAATTACAAGTAACTTATGTGGCCCTACAGAGGTTAGGTGCTCTTTGCCCTACATTTTGTATAGAGTGTGGTTTTGCTACTACTAGCATGAATGATGTAGGAAAGCGATGTTTATTGTATCAAAACTGCACAGTTAGTAGATCTTTACCTCAAAATGCGAAAACACCATTTGTCTTGAAACTACCAGCTCCCTTTGAAAATGATAACAACGGATGACCTGGGTCCTTTTCCAGTTACTTCTCAAAGTGGCAAGAGGCTTGTCTTTGACGGGGTCATAAACAGACACAACTGTCAATGTTGCTGTTATGGATGCCGTGGTGCAAATCATTCACACCAAAAGTTGTCGTTTGAGTCATAAACGATTTAAGAAGGTCATAACTTCACAGTATTGAGGAAAGAAGAGAAGCCCAAATCATGCACAATATGATGGGACTTTACGGGCAACAAAATAACTGAGAATAACATCTACAGAAAGTACTTTTGGAGGAAAGGACGGACACCCAGTCATCTACTAGGTTCACCCCAGGTCATTCATCCAATGATCGAAATGGGCACTTATCCATTGCATTACTTGGTTTAGAAGTAATCGCAGCGAGCACGTCAGAAACAAAAGAATGTTTATGATAGGTAGGGCTCCAAAATATAGAGGTAAAAAAAGATTGCAGTCATGAGTTGTATCTTATCTTTCCCACTGCACAGTCGAAATGTACAGGCAAATAACGATACATTTTTTTTTTTCTCATTCACTACAGCAGCCATGGCATTAATATACGATACTGTGTGTGTGTGTGTACATATATTGTATTTGTGTCTATCTCAGGAAAGCGTAGTCAAGGAGAAATGACCATTTAACCTAACATTACAGCCCTTCATTGTTACAAATTTTCATTCACGATGAACGCACATGGCAAAATGTCAAAGCTGAATTCAGAAGCGATGTTAATGTTATATATAACTGGGATGATATTAAATATTTTTTCCCAGAATAAAATCGCAGTGACATTTAATGTCGGGTTGATATCAGTGACATTAATTGGAAAATCTCTTCGGTATTGCAGGCAGAGGGTTTTATGGCAATTTCCTGTATTCCCTTCCAGTAGGTATACTACACACGAACATGTGTACGGTAATGCGCTTAAGGGGCTGTCACAATAGCGAAATTTCCGTCTCACTTTTTCTGAGTTTGTCGTAGACTTTCCAAAGAAGTCGACGTCATTCGGTACTCTGGCTGTCACACACGTAAACAAACCATCTGAGCTGAACCGCTTGGAGTAGACTGATTTTTTTTATATATATTCCCGATTGAAGCAGCCTTCAGATTATAAAATTTTGTCCACACTTGATCTAAAAGGAGAAAAATATACATTTGGTTTTATTTTAAAAAAATAAGCTAGGACTAGCGTAGACAGCCTACTCCTAACCTTGTTTACGCAACCACAGTCAGTCTGTGTGAGGAATTCCTCTCACAACGATTTTATTTTCTAATGTTTTGTGTATTTACATGTTTCCATGCTACCTGTCTCTTATTATGGTTATTAGTGTCTGTCTCATAAGAAATTATTGATTGATTTTCACTGCGTATTGCCGTCTGTCAGGTAATCGACAGACAGGAACTATGTTACTGTATTTGTATTCATGTGAAAACCAAATGTATTTGCATGCACATATATTTTGTAAAAATATGTACGTCTCTATCGCATGACATAATAAGGGTGAAAGAACCACATCTACTCGAGAATCACACTCTAAACATTATTTTATCTGATTTTGCCATGTTCTAGTACGTAGTATCTGTGGTGCGGTTAGCAACGAAAAGATGGTTTTACACAAAGCCGAAGTCTTTTGACATAAACGTCAGTAGACGTTTTAGTAACGAAGCATAATTACTGTTTTAGTTATGATAACTCATTTGTCCTTATATATATGAAATTGCTCTTGGTGAAAGTATTGCGCATATCACGTATGATAAGAGTGGAAGGTGTTATTGGGTCTTGTTTGTGCCTCTCGCCAGAGAAGCCATTAGGAGAGGTCAAGAGATCGTGAGGGGAAGGGAAGGGTAGTTGTTCGCCCCTCTGATCGCTCCTTTGCGTGCCCCTCTAGGGGTGTGTATGCGTATGTGCGTAGTACACCGTATGGGCGTGATATCGCCCAAAATTGTATTGACACACACCACCAATTATTCACTACATTTAATAAATATGTTGAAGTTGCACACTATTATATTTGGAATTTATTTTTGACAACGAACTTGATCATTATTGTTAAGTTTTTTTATGTTCATGAAAACCTTGTAAGTCAGTTCTGCATTCGTGGTAATTGTATAATTATGCTCTTTTCTCCAACAAAACCCGAATGCAGGACGGAGCAAACAGCTTCTTGGCTCAACTTTTGAGGTGACCTGTCATTTAGTGTTGTGTAGTGATGTGTGTGTGGATTTAGAAAGGGCGATTGCCCTGATTCTTTGAATTTTGTCGTAAATTGTTTCATTTGAATGCCATTGATTTACAATTCCCCTTCAGTGAGTAATTTCATTTGACACTTATATGTTATTACTCTTTGATATGTTTAACTTTTAGTTATTAAATTAATTTAAACTTTACGTTTATCAAATGCGTTTCAATATCCCTCGATTTTATTTCATTTTTCCTATGTTTGAGTTTTGTGGATGGGGAATATAAATTGATCTGATAAACCTTTATTCTGTTCATACTTTAAGGTTATGCAAATAACTTTTAGAAACGAGATAACACAGCGGTACTCTAAGGTCTGAAAATCAACCCGTGAGTACTCGCAACATTTAGAGAGAGAGAGAGGCGCGTACCTCTCGTCGTATCTCGTATAGTGATTTATGATCTGAGTTCATGTCTACAAGGACTGCTCAGAAGTGAAAGTACTTAATTGTGGTACTATTTATGAATGATATTGGTGTGTTATCCTCACTAATAATGAATTGGGTTGAGAGATATACCCCCATAATTTAGAAACCGCGAAGGCAGTTTTGTGGAGTTGTTACGTAAGCCTTTTAGCGGTTTTTGACCAAGTAACAACGTTAAGCATAATACAGTCCACTATAAGTCCATCTTTTTCGCCACAGACTGTATTATAAATTAAGCTAGAGAGAAATTGCAAAAATTTTAGAATTGTGTTTCTATAATTTGATAATGCAAAAAAAACATAATGAGAGCAGACCTAGGCTTATAACAATCTGATATTCAAGATATAGGCTAGCATGCTTAGCTGTATGACGATCAGCAAGTTCAAGAACGTTTTCCCTGAGTCGTATGGTGACTTCTTTGTCATTTTTCCTTTTGAGACCCTTTATCATAAAGCTATCATGCTTCTGGTCCCATAACCATCGCCTCTCCCTCGTATCTTCGACCAAAAACTGTACTGACAATCTTGTCCACTGTACAAAGCTCTCCATCTTGCTTCTGATGAATGGAAATGCGCGCTCTCAGAGATGTAAACAAACAGTAAAGTCGACGGTAGCGATGGTTTGAATGCGATCGGTACCGTTTTCAAAATTCGTGACGACGACACCAGAAAGTCGTCGTCAAATTCAAAAGTCGAATGAAATTTCGCTAGTGTGACAGCGCTTTTACTTGGAATTATTCGCTATAATCGAAAGACTGTGACTGATGCTAATGAACAGATAAATAGACAGTTAAAGTATGGAAAGACACCTGGAATTGAATATATTACACCTCCCTATCGATAATACATACTTGTATATAAATAGAGATGTATCGGATATCCGCATCCGCGGATTATCAGTATTTTCTATGAACCCGCATCCGTATTGATAATTTTTTAACATCCGCATTAGCATTGCCAGCAACATCAGTGATTAACCGTTTCTCTATTGGCTCATCAGTTGCTGGTTTGCTGCCCGGCCATTGGCTCAGACCCATGTGTCAATCAGGAGGAATTGCCTTCTTCTAACTATGAATCTGTACACAGTAATGCGCCTCCCCATGCGTTATCCCATAAGCTGTTAGTGTCTTTATATAATTTAACCTCTAAGTGTCTGTCCATTCCCATCTGTCACTTCCACAAGCATTCTCTTTTGTACATTACCCTTTCAACTCTTGAGTCTACGGTCTGACTCTCTATCCTCTAAATTCAACAACATTGCAAAACACTCACTGTCAACATACGACTGCTCACTCCTCACACAGCATCTTTACAACACAAGCTTCCAGTTTCAACTTCCACCACGTACTGGTTTTGTCCGTTATTTTCTATCCACTTGTACTGGAGCCATTTCTTCGACTGCGTGACTCCGTCCTAGAATTCTACATTCTCCTTCTATTTCAGTTACCCCAACCGCACTCTCTTACAAATAAACACATACGTACATCATACATGTGTCTATCTTTCTATCTATCTGTATTATCTGTATATATATATATATACATATATATATATATATATATATATATATATATATATATATATATTCACCTATTAGGCAGTTTCCAAAATGGATCCATATAAGAGGAAGAACAAGAAAAGATCGTTTGCTGTTGGACCAAGAGTAAATTCTTCATCCAAGAAACTTCCTCAACCGTCAGCTATTTTCTACAGCACGTAGAGAGCTCATCAGCAGCTCGTCAACACAGATGGGCAACTTGTAAGTGTGATGAAATAGTTCGTAGTTCACTGGACTCTTCCCTTCTAACACTTCTGTCTATCATTCATTCGTTCTTCCTCGGTTTCCTTCCCCTGCTCCACTTACAACTGTTTACCCACCTATTGCGGTCTTTCGGTCACTACACGAGATCAAATCTTTTCACTATCTATTGTAGCTTATTTCCGTATATCTAAAACTACATCTTTTACAGGCCCTTTAATTTCACAAACGCTACAGACAGTTTAAGTGGACAGATTCTCTTATTATCTGCTCCATTAACTTTAAATATACTGTAAAAAAAAAAAAAAACACAGTTCCATACTGGAGAATTGGTTCAACATTCTTGTACTAATATGCTAACTTTTACTTTCATAGGTTCTTCTTCCAGGTGTCTGCAGAGCTCCAGCTTCACGCAGGCACACACCACACTTAATCACGCTCCCACAAAATCTCAGTGATATCTGTCAGAGCACAATCAGGAAAACAAAATGTACGAGACAAGGAAAGGAAGATGATTTTTTTTTTTATGTATATTTTCTGTACCCACTTAGCTTGTAAGTGCGTACATAAGTGTGCTTGTTATTTTCTACGTGGGTGACTGCTCGATATATATCTCTCTTTCTCCACTTGTGACAGTTTGTCTCTCTCTCTCTCTCTCTCTCTCTCTCTCTCTCTCTCTCTCTCTCTCTCTCCTAATTAATTTCATCTTTAGGTCACTCATTACACTCGCTTTATTTACATCTTTGTTAGCGCTAGTGTTCTTTGCCATCATTTCTCTCTCTCTCTCTCTCTTTCTCGTCATATATCTGCATGATGTTGCTCATAATGTCTCTTTTACATCGTTGTGGATGATGAAAGAGACAAGCCTAAATCGAGTGAAAGAGAAAATGAGCCTCGTTAAGTACAAAGGCCTCATAAGTTCTTGATTTCTTCACACTTTTTCGATACGCTTGTCACTACAAAGCCTGATCATCAAATGAGGAGCGATGTTTAGCCAAAACTCCGTAGTTGGAGTTTCTTCGTTTGTTTTGTGTGTTGTATGTGTGTGTGTGTGTGTCTCTGTGTTTGCAATTGCTGATGTCTTAGGTCAATTTTTTTTTACGTTTCTCTCATTGTAAACGAAAACGTCTCTATAACAGAATATATTCTTTAAAATCCTCTCCCTAACTCGAGGTTCGTAACATCAGAATGGGACACGGTGCCATTTCCAACTATCAGTAATTTTATGTGCTATGTCATTTAATCATTACGATGTCAGATATGCCGTTTCTGGTTGATAGCAGTACCGTTTCCTGTTCGTGATGTCACCAGAACCTCTGGAAATTTCTCTCAGTGCAGAAGAACGAGACTATTTCCATTAACGCTTATGTTTCAATTCTTAGAAGCGAAAGCGAGTGGTATGAATTGCTTTTTGAAGGTGACATTTTTCTCTTTTTTAGTTTTTTTATAAATGAATTATATTTCTTGCCATTGGGAAAAGTGAAATATGAAAACAATATTATTATTCTCACATTTCGGAGGGCAAAATTTCACATGATTCTTAAATAATTATTTCAAAAAACAAGTTTGACTCCTAGACAATGTATAGAATAAAAATAAAGTGATTAAGTATAACTAAAATCGTTTTTCTATTTCGATTTACGGGGTTTGGCAGAGAATGTTCACCTGTTCTATAGTTTTATAAGTAGCTTTAACAAGATTACAAAGAGCAAATTTTTTAAAATCTACGAAACACAGAATTGCTTTCCACGAGTATAATAATAATTATGGAGTTATTGATTTTATGTCACAAATGCTGTAAGGTGTTTTAATAACTTGGCTATTATTTGTATGATATGATTGGTGCCAAGTGCCACGTTCTGTCATCCTCTCAAGAATGCACCTAGCAGTTGAATGTTATGTCCAAAAGTGATTATAAGGATAAACGTCTCAATCTGAACATCACAGAGTGATTAAACGACAGATTAATTTCTTAAGAATACGTCCTTAAAGCGGAACAAACTTTTGCGGCATTCGGGAGGGAAGTACTTTACCATTTTGTATCAAGAAAAAGAGTTCATTTGAAAAAAGAAAGCAACATTTAGGAAGATAGAACTTGAATAAAACACTTAACAGTTGCGCCTGCTTTCAGTATGCCAAAGGAAGCCAGCAACAACCACTCCAACCACAACAGGCCACAGTTCACCAGTGGACGAGTGGGTTGCGTACTCGCCTATCAATCTGGTAGCCCGAGTTCGCTTCCCGCTGCTGCCCCTGAGGAAACTGAATAATTTATTTCTAGTGATTAGGAATTCATTTCTCGAGGAGGTAAGTCCCGTCGTTAAGTAACCAATTGGTTCCTAGTCGCGTAAATAAAAATCCAATCATTCCGGCCAGCTATAGGAGAGCTCTTCATCACCTCTGTGGTCTGGTTAAACTAAGTTATTTACATATATATCAGTGGCCGATGTCCAACAACGAAAATCAACTTTTAGTGGCCGATATTAACTTCACCCACACCACTAACCACCAACGGATCACTTAGTGCTATGCCCTGTAGGAGGGTAAGGGGAGTCAATGGACCTCATGCGGTCCACTGTAGGCATTACTTAAGGTTCTTTGCAGCGTGCCTTCGGCCCCTGGCTGCAACCAATTTCGTTTCCTCTTACTGTACCTCCTTTCATACTCTCTTTCTTCATCTTACTTTCCACCCTCTCCTAACGATTGATTCACAGTGCAACTGTGAAATTTTCCTCCTGTTACACCTTTCAAACCTTTTACTGTCAATTTCCATTTCAGCGCTGAATGACCTCATAGGTCCCAGTACTCGGCCTTTGGCCTAAATTCAATATTCAATTAATCAATAATCAATCACTAGTGCTATAATGAATCATATTGATGATGCATGTTTCTGGGATTTGCTGTTAAAAGAAAGAAAATGTCATAAGGTCTCTTGCTTCATTCACTATCAAGGGCTATGAGAGAGAGAGAGAGAGAGAGAGAGAGAGAGAGAGAGAGAGAGAGAGAGAGAGAGAGAGAGAGAGATCATTGTGCAAAGTATTTCGTAATCATTTCGAAGCCAACACTTTCTTTTGAGAATATTCAGCTTTTCGAAGATACCAAAAACTTACAAGACGATCCTTCTCCATCCTCGCACACTAATTCACTCAAGATATTTCTTCCCACGTTTACTTTAAATATAATAGTTACACAAATCGTTTGCTGGAAAAACCTTACGAGAAGTGAATGTAAATTCTAAATTCCCCTCCAAAAGGGTCACCATCAAACGAGACAGGTTAAACTTACTGGAGAAAATCAATTTCCACTTGCGCTTCTTTTTTACCTTTTCCAGTTTCCAGGTCCAAAGTTTGATTCATTTGGTTCTCAAAAGTTCTCCAATTTCACCATTTCCTCCCGATCTTCCCTCAACAGTTTGTCCGCAAGATAAGCAGGATGGATTTTGCGGTTTCCTTTTAAAGAGCAAAACATGAAACAACTCCACAAATACGCCATAGAAATTCGGCGCAATCAAGTTTTCTGTAAAGCGTATAAGGATGTATGAGCCGCGGCCCATCAAACTCAGCAACGGTCCGTACGATCCACGGCTAACTTTAACCTTAAATAAAATAAAAAATAAAACTATTGAGGCTAGAGGGCTACAATTTGGTTTGTTTGATGATTGGTGGTCAGATGATCAACATCCCAATTTGCAGCCCTCTAGCCTCAGTAGTCTTTGAGATCTGAGGGCGGACAGAAAAAAGTGCGGACGGACAAACAAAGCCGGCACAATAGTTTTCTTTCCAGAAAACTAGAAAGTAAAAAGCAGCTAAGATTGACCTCTTGTGCCTTGTGAAGTGAGGGTGAGGTGAGAACGGGAAGAAAAACCATTAAGTTTTTGTTGTGTCCTCTGAAGGAGAAGACTGACAAATCTGAAAACGAGATGAGATCCAACAGTCTAGAAATGAGCGACTATGTGAAGGAGTGAGCTTTTCCAGATAGTAGAAATATTCCTTGAGGGGTAGTTATGATAGTGCGTAAAAATTTTAGAAGTTAATGATGGCGATGAAGGGGATCCGTGCGTCGCGATAGTTCACTGTCGCTCCACAGTCTTGACCCTCGTTAGGAAATTACAGTGAATTGCAATCTGAACCAAGCAACAAGATTGTCATCAAGATGTTTCATGTTGTTAAAGAACTTGAATCTTTCAATGCAAAGTAAGTACTGAAAGATATGACATAGAGGCTAAGTTGGACGAAATGACGATCTCTGAGCATGACAAAATGCATGGAGGGTATATACCTGGAGCTGCGATCTCTATACCAGTACTACGCAGTTCGGTGGTCTTCCACCAGGGCGGCGCTGCAAAGCCTTGCGGCCATTTTTAAAGGTCTGGTAATCCGGAAATTGAACAAGGATTAGTGTGAATGTGAATTTTTTTATTGGTAATGTTTAATGAGGAAGTGTTTTGCAAATTTTTAGGGTTTAATGATTAAACCTTTATTGAATGTTTATGAGTAAATGCATAGTTTAGTGAATGTTTACAGAATGTTTAGAGTTTTGAGAATATTATTAAATCTTAATTATGTAAGTATTCAGTGTTTGTTTAGTTAGTCTTTGGGATTTTAATTAATGTTTTGAGAATGCTTAGTGTATAAGTAATCAATGAATGTTTAGTGAGTGTTTAGTTCAGTCTTTTGAATGTTAGTGTGTAGTGAATGTCTATTGTGTAAGTATTCAGTGAATGTTTAGTGAGAGTTTAGAGTTTAGTAAAAATGTTTTGTGAATGTTAATATTTATCGAATGCTTATTGCATAAGCATTAAGTGAATGTTTAGTGAGTGTTTAGGGTTTAGTGAATATTTAATGTGTTTAGTATGTAGTGAGTGTTTAGGGTTTGGTGAAGATTTAGTGCATGTTAGAGTTTAGTGAATGAATGTTTAGCATATGTGTTCAGTGAATGTTTAGAGTTTAGTGAAAATGTTTTATGAATGTTAGTGTTTAACAAATGTTTAGTGCATAAGCATTCAATGAATGTTTAGTAAGTGCTTATGGTTTAGTGAATGTTTAGTGTGTTTTAGTGAGTGTTTAGGATTTAGTGCATGTTAGTGTTTAGTGAAATAATGTTTAGTGTGTATGTATTTAGTGAATGTTTAGTGAGTGTTTAGACTTTAGTGAGAATGATTTATGAATGTTAGTGTTTAACGAATGTTTAGTGCATAAGTATTCAGTGAGTGTTTTGGGTTTAGTGTATGCTTGTGTTTACTGAATGTTTAGTAAGTATTCAGTGAATGTTTAGTGAGAGTTTAGAAAATGTCATATGATTGTTAGTCTTTAGTGAATGTTTAGTGTGTAAGTGTTTAGCTGGTGTTTAATAGTGAGGAGTGGATGTTCATTCAGTTTTGAATGTTTAAGGGTTTAATGAGCATTGAGGGTACAGTGAGTATTTAGTGTTTAATGAGTGCTTAGGGTCTAGTGAGTGTTTAGTGTATAGTGAATGCTTCCTGAATGTTTAATGAGTGTTTAGTATACAGTGAGGGATTTGTGAATGCTTAGTAATTGTTAAGTGTTTAACGAATGTTTAAGATTAAGTGAGTATTTAATGAATGTTTACTAAGTGTTTATGGTATAATAATTATTTAGTGAGTGTGTAATGTTTTATGAGTGCTTAGTGAGCGTTTAGTGTATAGTGAGTGCCTAGAGAGTGTTGGCTAGTCTATGAGAGTTTAGTATTCTTGAGTGTGAGTCCATGTTTAGTGTGAGTGTTTAGTGAGTGAAAGTGTATTGTGAATGTTAGTGTGATGTGTAGTGACTGTACATTACTATTTAGTTAGTACTTAATGACTGTATGCCAAGAGAGTCCTGTAATTTAAAGGAGCCATTTATGCTAGACACTGCTGAGATCCACGAGCAGATGCTTAGGCCAACTTGTTTTTGTAAGGTGATCTTTGTCTGTGAAATTGTGTTCCGTAATAATAATAATAATACCAGCAACAATAATAATAATATCAATAATAAGAATAATATTAATATTAATAATAATAACATAAGGATGATAGTCAACAGATAAAAATAATAATAATAAAAATAATAAAATAAGAAAGTATAGTACCATGAGCTGGACCGAGACCCTTCAATATGGCCGCTCGCAGTCACACGTTAGGCAGGGAGATTGCCACTCCAGTGATTGGTGATTGACGCTCTAGGACAAGATGACGATCTTTGAGCGTGACAAAATGACGACCTTGCGCGTGTAACCTTCAAATTCACCCTAAAAACCCATATCCTCAAAAAGTACGTTTATCCTATAGGACGAAATTATCTGGAGCACGTTGACAAAATAGTGACGGAATGAGAACGCTAGATGAAAAGAGTATAAAATATTCTTTTCAGCTATGAACTTGATGACCCGATTGAAATAACAGACATGAAATAGTGAAAGGTGGCAGAGATTCTGTTGACGATTTGCAAAACCTTCACAGAAAAAAGCAGAGATGCGAATTTGAACCCCACAAAACAACTTCCTTATTTTCAGATTAATGCATACTCTGGTATCGAACACCAAACTTCATTTGTAGTACGAACCAAAGGACAGACATTCAAAATTACCAGGGCCTTAGTAATACCTGAGCGGCCTTGTTGCCCCTTATAAGTAATGATTCAGACTTTTTCTTGGCCACCCTTTGTCAAACTTTGGAAACCTATAGCGGGCCCCCCTTTGGAACCTAGGGCCACGGTTTTAAGAAACTTGAATCGGCACTTTAGAACTTCAGGAGTTTAAACTTGGTGCAGATACTTTTTTTTTTTTTTTTTTTTTTTTTGTCGAACAAGCTCAGACGAATCTCATTTCAAAGTTTAATTGTTTTATCTCATTTGTTTCCCTTTGCATTTCTCTTACATAGTTTATTCTTATACTTGTTTAATAATGTTTACATATTTGCATACCATCATTATAATAGCCATTGGTCTTGCCCTAGTGAAGTTGCAATTAGGTTTGTAATAATGATAATTTCAAATTTACAAACTACAATCCTTTTATTCTTTTGGGAAAAATTATTTTCGAAGGGTTTTCATTCATATTCTTATGGAAAACTTTGGCCTTTTATTGCCCCTCCTCTCCTGTTCCTGGCATCTTTCATTAGAGGGGAGTGTTGCCAACTATTGGGAGGAATTTGAAACACTTTTTAAAAGCAAATATTGCTTTGATTTAAGCCTAGTTTGTTGAAATTGATTCGGGAGTTCTGGAGGATACAGAAATTATCAATATTTCCTCAGACATTCATACATTTATAACCGGAGAAGGACAAATTTACCTGTCAATAGAATGAATTGTTAATTTTCTCTCTCTCTCTCTCTCTCTCTCTCTCAAAATGGCATTTCATAATTTCTTATATCTAATGCTTGTTACTTCCACGTTAGTTGCATTATCATAGTGCTCGTAAATATATTGAAACTACCTCAAGACTTTTACTGTAAAACATGACTTTGTCTCTCGCCTAAAAATAAATAAATAAATAAATAAATAAATAAATAAATAAATAAATAAATAAATAAATAAATAAATAAATAAAAAGAGTTAGGATCCATTGACTTACATGATTAAAAGACAAAATATCTATGCGCTTATTTCAGAGAAATCTGGTGACAAATGTCTCCTGGAGAGACCTTTTCCCTTGAAATCTGCGCAAGATATTGAGAATCCTTTGCAAGAGCTCACGTTTAGACCAGTAGGTACTTTTAGAAACAAATGACACTGGGGTAGATAATAGCAAAATATTATCTCTTCACAACGTTTCTCCAGTTACATCCTTAATTAAGGGAATTTTCTCCAGTTACTGTAGTTCAATATCGGATTTTTCCAGGTTAGAAAAATAGGTATTGAAGTACTAAATAGGCAAATAGCAGATCTATTTCACATTCGAATTCTTCTACAGTAAGAGGGAGAAAAGACAAAAAGATGCAAGAGTTATCGTTCTTCCCAAAGACTTATTGAACGCTCTTTAATTTACCGATTATGTGAGTCGGTGAATCGATCATTGTCACTTAAATGTCATAAGTACAGATACGCAACTACCGACCGCTACTTGAACGACCGATTATTTCGCCAGGAAATTCCTAAATGCAGTAATAAAAGAAAATAGTCATTGCTTCCTAAGAAACAGTTCCATAATTCATTAGGGAAATGCATGTGATGATTTCAGAAACCTTCCAACACCAAGAAATCTCGCCACAAAATCCTCTGGTTCGCTCCTGCTTCAAATCGTCATGTTCTAGTGCGAGTCTGGAAATTCGAAAACGAGGTCAGTTTTCTCTTGGTAGATTTGTAAGATAGAAAACGGCGCCACCCGACCCATCTCCTCTCCCGATCACCTTCCCGCCATTACCGTCCCCTTTCCACATCCATTTCCTGTCCCACTTCATCCTCCTCTTCCGTCGCTGATCCTCAACTGATCGCTAATCGTTGTTAGATTAGCAGCTGGCCGTAACAGGAACAACCTGCTGAATAGAAGCATCAAACACCGGCAGAGATTCATCCACTTGAAGCGAAGTTTGCAGGATCTTCTAGGACTAACTTTATAGTCTGGATGTCGGTCAATTCTTTAAAGTTTCCTGATGAATTCTTCACCCAGTCTCTTTCTTTACACATCCGACAACTGCCAATATATATAACTACTTCATTCTCATGACAACACTGCTAACACGATTCAGATTTAACTATGTTTTATATGGCGTGTTGAAGCCAATACAGTTTCAGAAGAAGAAGAAAAGCGTCTTTTTCGACGGTGTGAGGGCGGACTCATCCATCCACTAGTAGCCATTGTAGATCAGTGCTTTCCTCAAATTTCCCTTTTCCTTTCAGATAAGACTGTCCTGAGACAGTCTTGTCCCTGCCCCCATACACTCTCAACTTCCCTTTAAATTGGGGATTTGTTTCGTATAACGTCAGTTAACCTACAGTCAGACTTGCAAGTTCACTACACGTGTCGGCAACTCCGATCACGTGACTCCAGTACTTCAGTCAACCTGACTACATTAATTAATTAGGACCTTGAGAGTCCCTGCACCCTTCAGGTGCCGTTCAAGCCTTTGAGTAATATTTTTGTAAATCTATTCCCTTTAAATTTGATCCTTAGAGTTTCCCCTTACATTTTCCCTTGAAATCTAATCTCGGCCCTAAGCCGTAAATTCTGAATGAGAACTGGATCTCTTCCAGGCCTCCTTTTGGGTGAGATAAATGCGTTTAATCCCTATGCAAGTTGAAAGAGGCCCAGATTCTTATTAGTATTTGCATGTATTCATATATACATATATACGTATAGTACATATATCACACACATATATATATATATATATATATATATATATATATATATATATATATATGATATATATATATATATATATATATATGTGTGTGTATGTATATATATATATATATATATATATATATATATATATATATATATATATATATATATGTGTTGGTGTTGTGTGGTGTTGGTATGTATATTATAATAAATAATTATATATAATATATATATATTATATATATATATATATTATTATATATAAACATACATTATACAATGTTGTATATACTAAAATATAAGCACACATGAATAATACTGCCAAATGTTTTCCATTCTGGATGGGAGACAAATATACGGTAAGAAGTGTTTACAAACAATGATTCCTAGTATGGACAGGCCTTGAGTAAATCCTAGCTTCTGATTGCGTTACTCACACTTCCTTTATGTACACAAAACGTTCTGTTCCAATGCGCTTCAAGGCGGTTTTCGTGAATGAAGAGAAAATGTCATCTTGATCTTTTATGCACTGGAAAAAAAAAATTTCCATTTGCGAAATAGTAGGTTGTCGAGGACTTCTGCAATTCCAACTTCCTCTCTCTCTCTCATCTGCCCTGATAGGCTTATACTAGTTTACTATCTTAGTGAAAAAGCCAATCTCTTCTGACCTCATTTTTCAGTAAGCTCTTCTCGGCAGTTCCAAGTTTCCTAATCCTCCTAATTTACCGATCTGTAATATTTCGTCTTCTTCTCTCAGGATTAATCCAGCATTTATCCTTCACTATGGCCGACTGTTTTGATCCTTCCTACTAACATATGATTACCTTGATGTCTACAGCTGCTGAAATATTAGATGTTTATCGTTACTCTCTCTTTCTCATTTTTAGATGTAATGAATCTTAGTTTCCTGTTTCTAACGAAGAAAAAGGTCCCGTGTAAGCGGTGGTGGATCTAGAAATTTTTCATTAAGCGGCACTTAGGCTTATAATATATATATATATATATATATATATATATATATATATATATATATATATATATATATATATATATGTGTGTGTGTAAGAATTCTAATCACATCTCCGTGATTCATATACATGCATTAAGCTACAAATGTCCTTCAATATCTAATTAGCTCTACCTCGGAATTAATATATATGGAAATATATTAATTCCGAGGTAGAGGGAATTGGATATTAAATGACATGTGTAGCTTAATGCATTTTATATATATATATATATATATATATATATATATATATATATATGTATATATATATATATGTGTGTGTGTGCGTGTGTGTGTGTAACATGTAAACACATACGGTAAATATATATATCAATATTTGTATATGAATGCACACACACTATATACACACAGTATTAGTACTATTGTTGTTGTTATTTATTTTTGTTTTTATACACGCTGTTGTTGTTGAAATTTTGGCTACTAATAACGATTTTTTGAAGGAAAACAATGTTCTATTATTCATACCCATGGGTGGGGGTTGGGGGGGAGGGGGGGGGTGCCACGAGACGAGGTGGTGGTACCCCACCTATCCTGAAATCCACCACTGCTTGTAAGACAAGATCTACTGATGATAATTTTTTTGCCATTTTACCTGAGTTTCCAAGTAAAATGGCATTTTACTTGGCACATTCCATGGCATTTGACCGAATTCGGAACAATGCTGATTTCCGCCTTTTTTCAACTAATTTGTATTCTAGGGCCGTTGCTTTTTTCCTCTTCTTTGCAGTTCCATGTTGGTCGAGTGCATTTCGCGCTCGGCTACCATTCCGGTGGTCCGAAGTTCGATTCTCGGCTCCGCCAACGCGTTTCCAGTGGAATTATGTCTGGTGATAGAAATTCATTTCTCGATACAATGTGGTTCGAATCCCACAATGAGCTGTAGGTCCCGTTGCTAGGTAACCAATTGATTCCTAGGCCCGTAAGAATATCTAATCCTTCAGGCCAGCCCTAGGAGAGCTGTTAATCAGCTCAGTGGTCTGGTAAAACTAAGATATACTTTGCTACTGCTCCTCAGAGCTATGTTTTACCACCAACTCTCTCTCTCTCTCTCTCTCTCTCTCTCTCTCTCTCTCTCTCTCTCTCTCTCTATGGATGGCGTTCTCCAGTCTTCTTCTTTGCTCTGAAATGGCTTATCCTCATATTTTAGCCCCAGTCATGTTAACTGACTTGGATTTGGATTCCATAATTTTTTAAATCTAAATCCGGTCCTTTGCACATTTCCTTTTATTTCTCAGTCTGCCCCGTTCAATTCTTCACTTTTTTTTTCAGAAAAATTCCATTGCATCAGTACTATTTTCAGGTTGTATCTTTCTTGGAGAGATCACACCGATTTAACTATTAAATCTACTTATTAAAAAACAGTGTAGGTGCCTTAATCTTTTTTTATCCCAGTTAACTTTTTTGTGATGAACTATGTACTCCATAGGTCAATGAGGCTTCGTCAAAGGAGAGAGAGAGAGAGAGAGAGAGAGAGAGAGAGAGAGAAGAGAAGACACATTGTAATGTAGAAGGAAGAGGATCAGGAGTTGATGCAAGAATAGGATCACAGAGCACAAAAATTGCCTTAGAGTTTTCTTTTGTTTTCTCCTTTGATAGGACTGAATCTAAGGCAATGTCTTTCATCAGTGATCCTATTCTTTACCTCATCTCCTGATGATCCTCTTCTTCTTCATTACAAAGTATCTTCTCTCTCTCTCTCTCTCTCTCTCTCTCTCTCTCTCTCTCTCTCTCTCTCCCTCCTTTTGAGATGAAGTTTAATTAACTTATGGCGTGTGTTATCAACCGCAGAACATAATATTTTTTCCTACTACCATTCTTCAGAAGTACCAGATTCCATTGCTCTTGGAATACCGGTGCAGATTATTGTATTTAAGTCAGGGCAGCCAGAGCTTCTGTGGTTTTGACGTCGAGTCTTCTCTGCCTCATGTAGGATGGAAAAATGGCCAGTTTTGTGAAATAGAAAAAATAAAAAACGAAAACCTGATGGAGTCCAGAACAAAATTGAAAATTATTCTGACTCCTTTTTTTCTACTCTCTCTCTCTCTCTCTCTCTCTCTCTCTCTCTCTCTCTCTGCTTTGCCTCTTCATCAGAATACTTCTTTCCTTGCACGAGACAAATTTGGATGGTATCCCAGAAATTGTCATAATTTTTCTTCAGTGTTTGTATCCGAACTCATTTCTATTTTCAGGAAGTGCTAAATGAGAGAAAACCATGGAACAACGCTGAAGGAAATTGGTGGAAAATTGCCTTTTCGGAGCCTTTAAAAAGCTCTGAGTAGCTTCAGTTTCGCGCCAATTAAGGGAAAAATATTGGATAACTTCGCGCAAAGTTTTGTCGTCGGCAAGATGCTTAAACATGCAAGAAACTCTGCTTGTGTAGCAAAGCCTCGAGTCGTGAGCGGGATAGAAAAGAGCCAGTGGCAAAGATAAGGGAAAACAGTGAGGGTGTCTCATTTGCTGTTTCAGTGAGTACTCAATGCCTCTGTTTGAGAGCGCGTTTGTTTTTAAATCGTATATACTTAACCTTCAGAAAAAAGGAAGGAAGTAGCGTTGAGAATTGGCAGAGGTCCTGTTGGATGTGTTTACACAGATTTCGTGAAGCACCAACATCAAAAGTCTTCCTTTCCATTTTGTTTTCTTCTCAGTTCCCTGTTTTTCTTAGTAAGAATCGTCACTACTGGCAACTCTCCAGTACTTTTATTCACAGCGTGGTATTAGAATCATCGTATCTTTTCAATTTATCCTTAAGGACAATAATTTCGCCAAAGTTACTGCTCCTATCGTCGTTAATGAGAGCAGATGCAGCAGTATTACTGATGCCAATAGTCAAATGTGACAGAAATACAGCCATATCCCACATAATTATGTCGACATTCATATTATCTTCTTGGTAAATTTCATGATAGTTCTACTGGTAATCTCTTTCCCCGAATAATAACACGTCTTCCATCCCCCAAATGCCATTGAAATATTCACGTCAGTGGTGTGTTGACGTCTTTTCGTGACCAGCACGAAACTCATCATCAGTTCCTTGTACCTTTGAGGATGATTAATACATTATCAATTCAAAGGAGTCTAAATCATATCAAGAACGCTGAGTGTATAGATATCTTTACGCTATTCTTCTCCCTGAGCTCCTCTTGCACGCAGGATCTCGCAATTGCCTAAACATTATGAAAGGTAACTGTTGACTGACAGGTGTCGGAAGAGAGAGAGAAGAGAGAGAGAGAGAGAGAGAGAGAGAGAGAGAGAGATGGGCGGATAACGTTGCGCCTCTCAACGGTACCAAGGAATCGATAGTTGTAAAGTGCTGTCTTTCTTCACACGACTTTTTGATGAGTTTGATACATTTCCTCCTGAAGACTCGTTTCAAAGCGGTTTTAAATCAACATATGGTTGAAAAAGAGGATAGAGAATAAAGCGGCAATAGAACGGAAGAAGATTCCTGATATTTTGGTGTACCGAAAAAAAATTTATTCTTCCGAATAGATATATCTTCATCTTTGATGATTCATTTCCTCAGTTTGTTATATTTAGTATTATTGTTATTACTAGCTTCATAGATAAGTAAGATAACATAATCAGTCCACGCATTACGCCGAGAAATACATTTAAACAATTAAAGTAATACTTTCAATGATTGATTTATTTATCTGTTTATCTTCTTACTTATTATATTTTGAAGCGTTCTCGTCTTGCCAGACCCAAGGACGGAAAGAAAGCGGAGAAAAGATAGCGAAGTATAATCCCAAAGACACCACCAGTCCCACTTCCCAAAAGCGGGAGGTGGATTTTTGGAACACAGAAGAGGGAAGAGGATTCCAGAACCTGACTTTGTATCAATCGGACAGACAAACCTTCTTTTGATCCAGTTGCTCCACAAATATTGTAACTGAGAACCTTAGTAATAATAATAATAATAATAATAATAATAATAATAATAATAATAATAATAATAATTATCACATTCACATCATTCGGAATGTTCATTGATAAATGGAAATGTATAACATTTGTTAACCGTTTAAATAGCTTTTTTTTTTTACCCGAAAACGAAAATAAGGCAAAGAAAATGCAACACATTTACAAGGAACTATAATCTCTCTCTCTCTCTCTCTCTCTCTCTCTCTCTCTCTCTCTCATCTTCTCTCTCTCTCTCTCTCTCTCTCTCTCTCAAGCGGCCTTTTACAAAATATCAATTAAAAAATTCTTCACGTCTGCTTGAATGCCATATCTCGCATCCTGTCTCTCTCTCTTTCTTTTTTAAGTTGCAATTTATAAAATATCAATAAACACATAGCTACATACCGCGGGAAAAGTCTTTATCTCTATGTCTTCTTTTAATTACAAAGTAGTCTACACTTTCTCTCTCTCTTCTCAATCTAGCTGCATTCTATTATCAATAAACAACTAGCTAATACCGCGGGAAAAGTCTTTATCTCTCTTACTCTCTCCTCTCTCTCTCTCTCTCTCTACTCTCTCTCTCTATCTCTCTCCAATCTCTCTCTCTCAATCTAAGCTCAAAATCTTTTATAAAATCCATTCTTAATAAAATAAAACAACATAGCTACATACCGCGGGAAAAGTCTTTATCTCTATGTCTTCTTAATTACAAGTATCTCCCCTCCTCTCCTTTCTCTCTCTCTCTCTCTCTCCCCGAAATACAACGATGTCTTCTTGAATGTAAGTATCTCCTCTCTCTCTCTCTCTCTCTCTCTCTCTCTCTCTCTCTCTCCGAAACACAACGATGTCCCGTAGAGGGGCTCTTTACCCGACATTAGGCATGCTCCCTGGGTACTCGAGACCCTTCACCATCTATTCTTCATTCTCATTTGGGACAAGAGTCCTCGGCGGAGAGCAAACCTCCACCAGGGACGCTCACCTTTGAACAAATGGACTCTCTGGTGATCATGATCGCCATTATGGAAAAGAAATGGTTACAAAACCTACGGTATTCGACTAGTACTTGGTTTGATTTCGAACGACTCTGCAACAGAATTGCATAAACACAAGCCTGACACAGAAATAATAATAATAATAATAATAATAATAATAATAATAATTTGGTTCTTAGGGCCTGATCTTGTGCCGCTGTTATCATTCCTTCAGTTTCCTTCTTGGGCTCTCCCCTCTGTAGCATATGGGATATGCCAGTGGAAATTGTACCCGTAATCATAGGAACACTAGGCAAGTTCCCAAGATCCCTGAAAAGGAATCTAGAAAAACTAGAGGCTGAAGTAGCTCCAGGACTCATTCAGAAGAGTGTGATCCTAGAAACGGCGCACATAATAAGAAAAGTGATGGACTCTCAAGGAGGCAGGATGCAACCCGGAACCCCACACTATAAATACCACCCAGTCGAATTGAAGGATTGTGATAGACCAAAACAAATAATAATAATTCAAAGAAAACTCATAATCACACGAGTCAATAAAATGGGAAATACAAACAGCAGAAAGCTTTCGATGACCTGCATGGTCCTCCTTGTCTATCTGACTTTAAGTCCAAAAGGTGGCTGCATAAAAACTTTGTTTTTCGAATTATGTTTACAAATAGGTTGTCGTTTGTAGATGGGTATTTGGTTCTTCATGTTATCCCTTCATTCTCTGACGGCAGACCAGCTAATCGCCTATATCTTCCAAGTGGCGGTTCGGCTCTTGAATCACTAGGCCGGTTGTCCACAGCAGCTTGGGCGCCTGCAGCAACAAGGGGCACTGACTGGGTATGTCCAAGACCCGTTACCTGAACGAAAGAAGATGAGGCAGCGGCAGTATCGGAGGTGGCTAGATTATTGGTGTCATTATTATGCAACCTTACCCTATTAAAATCTCTTCTAAAATGACAAAAAATTATATCTCATTTAAAATAAAATCTTCTTGCGTTAAGGATTTATTGCCTTCCATAGAGAGACCCTGTTAATAATTGCTCTTTCCACCAACCTTCCAATACCTGTATCTTTACTCTTGAAAATTACTTTTGACTCCTTCCAGTCGATGCTATGATCTCCATTTAAACTATGTAATACTAGTGCATTATTCTCAGCATGCAAGTTATAAGCTCTTTTGTGTTCATTGACTGTCCCCTCCCACTTTCTCCGTAATATTTCTTATCGCAATCCAAACAAGGTAATTCACAGAGCTTGTCCTTACAAAATTAAAGGAACAGTCAGAAATTGGAAATGTTAACTTCCCTATTCCAGAACAGTTTTAAGACTTGATTCGTCTTTGTGTCTCATCAACAATATTTTCATTCAACAATGAAGTTCTATAAACAAACATGGCGTAGCCATGGTTTCATCCCCATCCTCCATACTTGCAAATCGAAATCCTCTCCAAAAGAGATCCAAATCTAAAACCACTCATTTGGGTAAGATATGTCGCTAATGTCTTCGTAATTTTCCAAGGTAATCAAATTGACTTCGAAAAGTTTTTCAGATATGCCAATAGCATATTACCTTCCATTTAATTTACAGTGGAATATGAAGTAGAAAATAAGATACCCATTCTGGATGTTTTCGTATACCATGACCCTATTACATGTAGTTTTAAATTTACTGTTTACGGAAAAGTGACTAATGCTGAAGCGTCTATCCACGGTTATTCTTTTCATAATAATAAAGTAAAACAAAATACAATGATAAATTTCATTTTAAGAGCCTTTATAATATGTGATCCTAAATATATTGACAGTGAACTTGAGCATAGAAAAGAAGTTTTTGGAAAATTGTTATCCAGGAAATTTCACAAATAATGCTTTCATTAAAGCCAAAAGGATTTTCAACATCAAAAGTCAATATGAATACAAAATAAGAATAAAAAAAGTATCTAACCTTACCATTTAATCCTAACTTGCGAAATATTAGAAAAACAGTTAATGAAAAAGGCGAAGAAAGGTCGACCTGGTCTTCAAATATAGGAATACACTCAAAGGCTGCCTCATGCAAAATAATAACTCCAATCCAAAAGCTTCAACAAAGAAATTGGTGTCAATGAAATACCTTGTTTGGATTGCGATAAGAAATATTACGGAGAAAGTGGGAGGGGACTACCAATCAGAATCAATGGACACAAAAGAGCCTATAATTTGCATGCTGAGAATAATGATGCACTAGTCTCACAGTTTAAATGGAGATCACAGCATCGACTGGAAGGCGTCAGAAGTAATTTCCAAGAGTAAAGATGCTGGTATTAGATGGTTAGTGGAAAGAGCAATTATTAACAGAGGTCTTTCTATGGAAGGCAATAAAGCCTTTACTCAGGAAGATTTCATTCTAAATTAAATAATTTGTTGTCATTTTAGAAGAGATTTTAATAAGGAAAGCTTGCATAATAATGACACCAACACTCTAGCCACCTTTGATGCTGTCGCTGCCTCATCTTCCTTCGTTCAAGTAACGGGTCTTGGACATACCCAATCAGTGCCCCTTGTTGCTGCAGGCGCCCAAGCTTCTATAGACAACCGGCCAAGTGATTCAAGAGCCGAACCGCCACTTGGAAGATCTACTAGATTAGCTGGTCTGCCGTTAGAGACTGAAGGGATAACATGAAGAGCCAACTACTCATCTTCAAACAACAACCTGTTTGTAAACATAATTCGAAAAACAAAGTTTTTATGCAGCCACGTTTTGGAATTAATAAGGAGGACCGCTCAGGTCATCGAAAGCTTTCTGCTGTATATATTTTAAATAACAAAACCAAACGCGATTACTACTTTGGATTTAATTTCCCAATAATAATAATAATAATAATAATAATAATAATAATAATAATAATAATAATAATGACGAGGTGGTGGTAATTCAGTGGATGGTATCCAATCAAACCATCCAAATCGACTCGCAACTAGGAGACACCTCTACATCATGTCTCTAACATGAGAAAAAAAAACTCAGGATAAAAATTAAACTATGAAAAATCGTTGTGAATTACGAAAATCATAGTTATACACTAATAAATTGTTGTTTTCAATTAATTTTGGTTTGATAGCGCCATCTCTCACCGGTTGGAAATTCTCCTGGATGGCAGATTCATATTTTGACAGGTTTTCGGTGACGTTTATGAGAAACGCTGCTCATTTCCCTTTAGTTTTATACTTCATCATCAAATAAGCTACCTGAATGGAATGCGGCCATTTGTGTTTTACTTCTTTCCTAAACTTTCTTTCCGGATGGGAACCAAATACTAATTTTGTCTCGGTAAGTTACGAGTCAATATGATTAGTTTCTTTTTAATATAACTATTTAATAAATGCTTCATCTTATATTTATATACGCACGATAAGTACAGCTGAACCCTGTGCCCAAAAATATTTATCCTTGCAATTATATTTCGATTTGATAAACTTTCAAACAAATTTTGCACAGGAAGGAGTGCAGCGCTTCTCTGTCCCGCGCGTGTATTTCCCGAAAACCATTTGGAGAATAGACCAACTTCATTCCGGTGAACCAATTACCCGCGATGATGAAGCGAACACGAGAGACAAACAAGGCAGGATAGAGCTCGTCCTCTCGTCATGCAGTCAATGACGCCGAACTGTCACTCAAAGGAGAAATTTGCGGGAGCTGTGGAGAAATTTGTACGTCAATTGTGGCTTGAGAGTCTAAGTGTATTTTTACAGGCCCGTGCCGAGGTAGGGGGCGTGGGGGGGGCGGGTGTTGTCGGAAATTTCTGGAAGTCCATATTGTCAAGCATTTCACCTTGTATATACCTAGGCTATGTATGCAATGAAATTTATAGAAGAAAAGGTCCAGTTTCGGGAAAAACGACCCCCACCATAAAAAAAAAACCGGTACGGGCCTGTTTTATCTAATATACATTTCAAATAGAAGAGCTGAACAAGCAAAAATAGGTTATATACTCCTTTTTCTCCTTCTTCTTCTTCTTCTTCTTCTTCCCAGCTTTAACCCGTTACGAATAAGTCGTCTCCATCGATTAACGTCCTGTGCATCGTTCTCGTTAATACCTTTCCTTAACATAATCTTCCCCTACATAATCACTCCATCCCTTCCTTTGTTATATACGATATGGGGAAATCCATGGACGTCTTTCGACCCGCAGAGGTACAGAACAAAGTTCGTAGAACAGTATCTAGCATCGCAAAAGGCAAAAGCGCGTAGCATGGCGGTGGTTTTTACTCCGTGTATGGATTTTGAAGCAGTGCTTTGCGGAAGTGAAGTTATAAAAACACTCGTAATTCCCTGAGAGACATGAAAAGTTGACGCATTCTTTCAAGGAATCCTTCAAACGAGCAGTTCCCGTCCTCTGTTTGTTGAGAAAGTTTTGGCCCCAGAGTTCTGATGCTATTCATTCGTCAATCTGCTCATTCATGCATTCATTTGACATTGCAGTTGCTTAGTGAATCATGAGAGACTGGCGAAAATGGACATTTCTTTTTTTATGTCAATAATTACGGGTAGGTAATTCTTTCATTTAGCTTCTTTATTTATAACTGCCATACACTCAAAACTGAGAGGGTCGAATGTCAAGTTTGCACCGGTTGTAGTGACCATAATCAAAAAGGGAATATATATATATATATATATATATATATATATATATATATATATATATATATATATATATATATATATATATATATATGTCAGAGGAAGACGGACGAAAACCACACATCACTAGGCTATCTTTTTTTATTATTTTGCCGACGTTTCGTAATTGTTTACAGAATTACATCTTCTGGGCTGCACATAAGAAAAGATGAAAACATAAAAAAGTTAAAAGTATAGTCTAAAAGTTCATTTAAAATACATTAGAGTAAAAATGAAATCGATAAAAATAAAAACAACCAACCTAGAGGTGAGACAGCAAGGAACTAAATGGAAGGAAACCACCACAGTACGAACTTATGCTAAATACAATTGACTCGCAGAAGTATGGGTGTTTAATGATGGTACGGGTTCTTTTATAAACAACGACTCAAGGATTGTTAACTCTTGTGGTTTGGTAGTATGGCCGATTACACTGAAATCTTTGTTGTCAATGTAGGTTTTACATTGTTTTGCATGGTTCCTGATATTGGAGTGCTCTGGGTTTGAGATTCTGCTCCCTGTGCGGAAACTGATTCCCCGATGTGAATCGATGCGCACCTTAAGTAGCCGACTGGTGGATCCCACGTAAATCCCTGAAATACATTTAGGGCAAGTATATTTGTAGATGACACCAGAAGACATATAAGGACACAGCTGATCTTTAATCTTAAACAAGGAGCCTATATTAAGAGGATTTTTGGGGATTAATTTGACTGATATGGCTGGGAAATGGTCATGAATAATTTGCGTGAATCTCTTTTGAAAGGTTAGGTCATGGATATATGGAAAGGTTGCATAGAAACTCATTTTTGGTACAGTTGGAACGTCAGGTATTCTAGAGAAATGTCTATTTAGTAATTTATTTAATTTTCTATATACTAACCTAGGTGGGAAACAGTTACCTTTAAAGAAATTAACTAGAAATAGAATCTCATTATTCATATATATATATATATATATATATATATATATACTATATATATATATATATATATATATATATGAATAATTATCACATCATTGTGACTCATATAAATTATTCGAGCTACAACTGTCCTTTAATATCCAATTCGCTCTTCCTCAGAATTGATATATTTTCATATTTGTAAACCGAAGGGGAAATAGACGTTATCGATTCGGCTAACGTTAATGACGTCTTGGTTTCCATTCTGTCCGCTGGACAGTGGTTCGAACCCACGAGAGGACGAAATTATTATCAACTAAAAAATTCCCCTTTGGTTAACATTTATGAAAATATATTAATTCCGAAGTAGAGCGAATTAGATATTAAAGGACATTTGTGTAATATATTATAATATATATATATATATATATATATATATATATATATATATATATGTGTGTGTGTGTGTGTGTGTGTGTGTGTTTGACCTAACTTCTTTGTCTTCGTCTCTCAGTCAACTGGACGTCTGAGTCTTTTTGGCTCCATTTTCAAGGTCCTCGCAGACCACCCCCCCCCCCCCTCTCCTCTCTCTCTCTCTCTCTCTCATCTTTTGCTTTTCTGCTCTTTGAGACGCCACTATTGATTATGACATTCTCTCTCTCTCTCTCTCTCTCAACTCTCTCTCTCACTCTCTCTCTCACCTCTCTCTCTCTCTCTCTCTCTCTTACTTCCATGTCCTTAAAGAAAGCGGTCATTGATTTCAACTCTTGTCTTCTAACCATCTTCGTTCTTTTTCTTGTGATAAATGTTAATCGGTACCATAAGCTTTATTATTCGTTTCCGAAATATTCACTTATTTTCCCACCCTTACCACACCCTCCGCCCACCCCTACTAGCCGCCCAAACCTCACCCCCCCCCCCCCCTCTCACCCAACCAACACCTTACACGCCAACACACAAAGAGCGTCTGACCGAAAAAAAGCAAGAAAAGACTATTTCGTGAATTTTTGTGGCAAAAATATTCTTGGAGAAATTCTGCTGCTTTAGGATGTGGTTTATCCTTCACTATTTCATCTGTGCCAGACGCTCTGTCTGCAGCGCCTTCCCATTCTCCTCTGCACAAGGCGTGACCCGACCGCCAGCTTACTTGAGGCGCGTGCTACAATCTACGGCCAAATAGAGCGTTGTTTCACCAGCGATTTTTAAAAAATGACGCTATATTTTGATACAAATAAATTTTCTGTACCATTAACACGCACATTCTTTATTTTTAACATTTTATTCCAATAAATAAATCATAAATATCCTATCTTACAATTCCTGCATCTTTAACTCAACGCGAAACACCTTTTTCTGACCTTTTAGGCTTATTCATAAGGCTTTCCTGCACCCCCAACAAGAACAAGAACAAAATAGTTTGTATGCTTACTCCCCGAGCAAGCGAGAATTGAGTGGCCTCCCACATCATCTTTGTAAAATAAAAAAAGAACTTTTTTATTCGCGCTTAAATTCTCCAAATAAGGTTCATTTCAAAAAACGTTTTACGAATGCCTCAGCTGCACGAAGAAGTAACCAAATCTTTTGCATTACTAAGACCAATAAACTAAACTCTGTAGTAATAATGGTTCATATGACTCCTGTTTCATAAATAAAATGTCCTTCCGTCTGTCATTTAATCTTGACCAAACGGTTGGTCCGATGGGCATGAAACTTGGCAGGGTTATAGTGGTGACCCCTAAGATGGTTTATAATGCGGTTTTATCCTACCCCCCTAAACCCCTCATTTGCTTGTATGAAGTAATTAAGTGATTCAATAGTAAACGAATGAGAATATTGGATAGATAATGAAGACCTTGTCACTCAGAATTCCACAAATTCTCCATCGTTATCATATTTACATTGCTTAGTTCAACTCATGAAGAAAACAAGCTTTTGCAACTTGTAGCTACCTCTGAGTCTTTCATTTCCTCGTTGGGCGAGTGGTTTTTGCGCTCGGCTAGCAATCCTGAATCGGAGGAATTGTTTTCTGGAGGTATTGTGTGTTTGTGGTTGTAAGTTAAATTTCGATGGGAAATTTTACAAACAAACTTTTGGTAGGGCAGTGGGTAACCCTTTATCACCAGTTCTCTCAAATTTCTTTATGGGGCTTTTTGAAAAACATTTTGTTCTTAGATTATCCAAATATTTGTAAAATGTTTACGGTAAGATGATACTTTGGTTATCATCCCTGTAAACGTAGATGTAACGAAAGAACTCATGTCAAAATTAAAAGAGCAAGTCCTGCCAATCAAATTCCTTGTAGAAAAAGATAGTTTTTGCCCTGTTTAGGCATTGTAATAATAATCAGACTTTCCCAAATTGAACATAAAATTATATGAAAGGCAACAAAAAATTCAACTTATGAAT
>NC_087201.1:22140500-22175500 GCF_015104395.2 Macrobrachium nipponense | reverse complement strand
ACTACGCTCGTGTAATAAGAGATCACAATTTTCAGAATTCGTTATGCTTGATAATTGGAGGGTGGATGATCAAGATACCAATTTGCTGCCCTCTAGCCTCTGTAGTTGCTTAGATCTGAGGGCGGACAAAATAAAGAACAACAAGAGTAATGAGGTCAGAGTATGCACAAGGGGATAAAACAACGTCAGGAGGAGGAGGAGGCATTGATAAAGTCGAAATTTCTCAAATATTTAGGAACTGTGGACTCCATTACCAGGTCTCTCGAGCTGGGTAGGGTCTGGAAAGGAAGCAGACCTAAAATCTTTCTCAAATATTTAAGGCAATGAAAGGAAGCGAAAACCTACAAAAATTTCTTCAAATATTTAGGCTGGGAAAGGAAGCAGACCTAAAAATTTCTCAATATTTAGGCTGGGGAAAGGAAGCAGACCTGGAATTTCTCAAATATTTAGGAAGTGTGGGTTTTCCTATTACGATCTCGACTCTCGAGATCGACAGGTTCTTAAAAATAATAAGCAATTGGGCTGTAATGACTGATGACAGGTGACAAACAAAGGAGGGAGGAGCATAACAAAATCAAAAAAGTTACCTTAAAATTAATTTATTTACAAGAGTTAAATACATTATGTACAGCGAGTCAAGGTTCTGGGTGGCAAAACGCAAAAAAATTACAAACTAACAATAATAATTAATATTTAAAACCAGTCTAAGAAACAATAAAATCCACCCTTCAATAACAAAGCCATGAAAAATCACAATCTAAATAATAAAACAAAAGAATAATCACAAAATAGGCTGTATAAGGGCAATCAAAAAAAAAAAAAAAAAAAAAAAAAAAAAAAATCAATCTAAAATATAATAATAGAAATAGGCAGCGTAATACATAACTAAAATTGACACTGAAGCAGCATAATGATACTAAGAGCAAAACGGGGACACTTCCTCAACAATGAAGAACAGTCCAATGCCGGACGATCAAGATAGAGCCGATACGACAACCATCTCGTCCTTGGAGACAATATGGACATCCTCCTCGAATGCTGGACGATCAAGACAGAGTTGATACAACAACCATCTCGTCCTCAGATGCAGTATGGAAGTCCTCCTCGACCACTTGATGATACCACGTCACTGCTGCTGCCCAGGTGAGGTCGCACTCGACACGTCCCGTCCTCTTGACGACGAAATCCACGCCATTGTTTGCTTGTCTCAGTGAGGACGCTCTCGACACGTCGTCCTCTCGACGACGAAAACACGATAATGCTGACTGCCGACCTCCAACTCGAAGTTATACTCCAAACGACGACTTCAACCAAATAACCAGGTATCCAGTACCTGACGCTGCCTCATGCTGGTCCACAGATAATTATACCTGACTGCCTCAGACTGACTGGACTGACTGGTTGTTCTGTTTCTTCTGCCCTCCAGAACTCCTGACTGACGAAGTTTGACGCCATCCGCCAGACGTCAACTCGCCAGCAATTAAAAAACAAAAACAAAGGAGGCAACAATCCACCAAGGAAAATTGGTAAACGATTGTTCCTAACACCTCCCCACCTAACAGAAAAAAAAAAATTATTATTATTAATTTTTTTTTTTACAAACAAAATCCTCTTCCCCGATGCTGCCACACCCCCGTCAGCCAAAACAGAACCAATCCTGGCAAGGTCGCCAATATTACGATCTCGACTCTCGAGATCGACAGGTTCTTAAAAATAATAAGCAATTGGGCTGTAATGACTGATGACAGGTGACAAACAAAGGAGGGAGGAGCATAACAAATCAAAAAAGTTACCTTAAAATTAATTTATTTACAAGAGTTAAATACATTATGTACAGCGAGTCAGGTTCTGGGTGCAAAAACGCAAAAAAATTACAAACTAACAATAATAATTAATATTTAAAACCAGTCTAAGAAACAATAAAATCCACCCTTCAATAACAAAGCCATGAAAAATCACAATCTAAATAATAAAAAGAATAATCACAAAATAGGCTGTATAAGGGCAATAACAATCTAAATATAATAAATAGAAATAGGCAGCGTAATACATAACTAAAATAGACACTGAAGCAGCATAATGATACTAAGAGCAAAACGGGGACACTTCCTCAAACAATGAAGACAACAGTCCAATGCCGGACGATCAAGATAGAGCCGATACGACAACCATCTCGTCCTTGGAGACAATTGAAACATCCTCCTCGAATGCTGGACGATCAAGACAGAGTTGATACAACAACCATCTCGTCCTCAGATGCAGTATGGAAGTCCTCCTCGACCACTTGACGATACCACGTCACTGCTGCTGCCCAGTGAGGTCGCACTCGACACGTCGTCCTCTTGACGACGAAAACACGCCATTGTTGCTTCTCAGTGAGGACGCTCTCGACACGTCGTCCTCTCGACGACGAAAACACGATAATGCTGACTGCCGACCTCCAACTCGAAGTTATACTCCAAACGACGACTTCAACCAAATAACCAGGTATCCAGTACCTGACGCTGCCTCATGCTGGTCCACAGATAATTATACCTGACTGCCTCAGACTGACTGACTGACTGGTTGTTCTGCCCTCCAGAACCTGACTGACGAAGTTTGACGCCATCCGCCAGACGTCAACTCGCCAGCAATTAAAAAACAAAAACAAAGGAGGCAACAATCCACCAAGGAACAATTGGTAAACGATGTTCCTAACACCTCCCCACCTAACAGAAAAAAAAAAATTATTATTATTATTAATTTTTTTTTTACAAACAAAATCCTCTTCCCCGATGCTGCCACACCCCCGTCAGCCAAAACAGAACCAATCCTGGCAAGGTCGCCAATATTACGATCTCGACTCTCGAGATCGACAGGTTCTTAAAAATAATAAGCAATTGGGCTGTAATGACTGATGACAGGTGACAAACAAAGGAGGGAGGAGCATAACAAAATCAAAAAAGTTACCTTAAAATTAATTTATTTACAAGAGTTAAATACATTATGTACAGCGAGTCAAGGTTCTGGGTGGCAAAAACGCAAAAAAATTACAAACTAACAATAATAATTAATATTTAAAACCAGTCTAAGAAACAATAAAATCCACCCTTCAATAACAAAGCCATGAAAAATCACAATCTAAATAATAAAAAGAATAATCACAAAATAGGCTGTATAAGGGCAATAACAATCTAAATATAATAAATAGAAATAGGCAGCGTAATACATAACTAAAATTGACACTGAAGCAGCATAATGATACTAAGAGCAAAACGGGGACACTTCCTCAAACAATGAAGACAACAGTCCAATGCCGGACGATCAAGATAGAGCCGATACGACAACCATCTCGTCCTTGGAGACAATATGAACATCCTCCTCGAATGCTGGACGATCAAGACAGAGTTGATACAACAACCATCTCGTCCTCAGATGCAGTATGGAAGTCCTCCTCGACCACTTGACGATACCACGTCACTGCTGCTGCCCAGTGAGGTCGCACTCGACACGTCGTCCTCTTGACGACGAAAACACGCCATTGTTGCTTCTCAGTGAGGACGCTCTCGACACGTCGTCCTCTCGACGACGAAAACACGATAATGCTGACTGCCGACCTCCAACTCGAAGTTATACTCCAAACGACGACTTCAACCAAATAACCAGGTATCCAGTACCTGACGCTGCCTCATGCTGGTCCACAGATAATTATACCTGACTGCCTCAGACTGACTGACTGACTGGTTGTTCTGCCCTCCAGAACCTGACTGACGAAGTTTGACGCCATCCGCCAGACGTCAACTCGCCAGCAATTAAAAAACAAAAACAAAGGAGGCAACAATCCACCAAGGGAACAATTGGTAAACGATTGTTCCTAACACCTCCCCACCTAACAGAAAAAAAAAAATTATTATTATTAATTTTTTTTTTACAAACAAAATCCTCTTCCCCGATGCTGCCACACCCCCGTCAGCCAAAACAGAACCAATCCTGGCAAGGTCGCCAATATTACGATCTCGACTCTCGAGATCGACAGGTTCTTAAAAATAATAAGCAATTGGGCTGTAATGACTGATGACAGGTGACAAACAAAGGAGGGAGGAGCATAACAAAATCAAAAAGTTACCTTAAAATTAATTTATTTACAAGAGTTAAATACATTATGTACAGCGAGTCAAGGTTCTGGGTGGCAAAAACGCAAAAAAATTACAAACTAACAATAATAATTAATATTTAAAACCAGTCTAAGAAACAATAAAATCCACCCTTCAATAACAAAGCCATGAAAAATCACAATCTAAATAATAAAAAGAATAATCACAAAATAGGCTGTATAAGGGCAATAACAATCTAAATATAATAAATAGAAATAGGCAGCGTAATACATAACTAAAATTGACACTGAAGCAGCATAATGATACTAAGAGCAAAACGGGGACACTTCCTCAAACAATGAAGACAACAGTCCAATGCCGGACGATCAAGATAGAGCCGATACGACAACCATCTCGTCCTTGGAGACAATATGAACATCCTCCTCGAATGCTGGACGATCAAGACAGAGTTGATACAACAACCATCTCGTCCTCAGATGCAGTATGGAAGTCCTCCTCGACCACTTGACGATACCACGTCACTGCTGCTGCCCAGTGAGGTCGCACTCGACACGTCGTCCTCTTGACGACGAAAACACGCCATTGTTGCTTCTCAGTGAGGACGCTCTCGGACAACTGTCGTCCTCTCGACGACCGAAAACACGATAATGCTGACATGCCGACCTCCAACTCGAAGTTATACTCCAAACGACGACTTCAACCAAATAACCAGGTATCCAGTACCTGACGCTGCCTCATGCTCTGGTCCACAGATAATTAATTTACCTGACTGCCTCAGACTGACTGACTGACTGGTTGTTCTGCCCTCCAGAACCTGACTGACGAAGTTTGACGCCATCCGCCAGACGTCAACTCGCCAGCAATTAAAAAACAAAACAAAGGAGGCAACAATCCACCAAGGGAACAATTGGTAAACGATTGTTCCTAACAGTTCCAGTACCATGTTTCTCGAGGTGTGTAGGACCTGGAAAGTGAACAGACCTGGAATTCATACAAAAGTAAAACTGTACATAAATCTAGTACTATTTTCAGTTTGAGAATAAAGCTTCAATTATGACCATCAGGAGTCAGGTGGCAGAGAAGAATATTTTCCCATAGAATACCAAGTGGTAAATTATGTAGGTTCCATAGTTATGTAAATGAGAAAAAAATACGGGATTGTGTCAACCGGCTAAATACGCACGCGCAGCACGAACACACACATTCACACACACACACACACATATATATATATATATATATATATATATATATATATAATATAACTTAATATACATATATATAGATATATATATATATATGTATATATATATATATATATATATATATATATATATACATATATATAGGTAGGGGTGAGGGCCGATTCCCATAGAGGAATAAGTTATAGGACCGGATGTCGATTGACAAATCCGGAATCCTCTAATATACGTAGCCATACAATTAAATGCAAAACTGAAATCATCTATGAAGATTTTAAGATCATTGTTATACAACAACCCACAAGAACTACTTATCCTCGAAACATTAAATATTAGAAACAACGAGTTCCTTCTCTGAACTGCCAAACAACCGCTGTTCCCTTGTATCTTTCTTAACTCTTTGCCTCTCTCAAAATTTTTATGTTTTGTTCTTAGTGCGTCTTTATCCTCTGTAATGGTAGGTTAACCTCCAGTATTTTTATTCATTTATTATTGCCATTTTTTTTTCTTTTAAGTGTGTGTGTATTTAAGTATGTGTTTTGAATTTTACTATTTTGTTTCTAAGTGCGTCTTTGTTCACGTATGTTTTCTGCTCTTAACAATTTTACTTTTTATTTCGTTTTTATCAGTTTCCTTCGTCCGCTTTTAAAATTAAAGTTTTGTATATAGCTCTTTTAATTTTATATTTATATTGATATATTGTATTTTATTGTTGTAGATATCCCTGATGATGTGATTATGAATCACGAAAGCTTGGAATAAATGGATACTGTGTCTTCTGCTTCTGAATTCCTGCCCTTAATCTGGATGAGAATGTGATGTGCGATGAGTTCGCCCTTACCCCTGATATATATATATATATATATATATATATATATATATATATATATATATATATATATATAATTAACCTTGGACAACTGTACTATGATATGATAATCGAAACTCATATTAGGGAGATATTCAAATTAAAATTTCACGGCACTCTAGATGTTATAAGATATCTTTCTTCTAATAAGAACTAACGAGACGTATTTAGTAGTATTTAGCGGTCGCCGGAAAGCCTCGTATTGACGTTGTTCATCAGGTGGCCGAGTCAATTATGTTATATATTCTTGAGGATGGATGGCTGGATAACCTCGTTCACCAAATTCCCTTTCCATTTACCTGCGGATAAACTCGTGTTGTTTGTTTTGGTGATAACTGCTGCTTCTGTCATCTTCCTTTTGCATGGGCAGGAGCTGTTGAACAAAAAGGGGAGTCGGCCTGATCGATGCAATATCCAGATCAGAGTGGAAAATTCTTCACGCATCTTTGAACACGTCTGACAGACCCTCTGCGTGCCAACAAATGTTGGGGGCAGAGACTGGACTGTTTGTCAGACATCGATCTTTTCGCTTTCTTTCAAAGGGTGCCCGTCGACAAACTTTTATTTGGGTATACGCTAATGAAGGTCGTTCAGAAGGTCTTCTGACGGTTGAAAATGGCAAGATTTTTCTCACCGATATTTTTTGTGGGAGTTTTTATACTCTCTGCCTACGGTAACTCTATTTCATTGGTTACGTTAGAACGA
Organism: Macrobrachium nipponense; assembly: GCF_015104395.2. Lineage (NCBI taxonomy): Eukaryota > Metazoa > Arthropoda > Malacostraca > Decapoda > Palaemonidae > Macrobrachium > Macrobrachium nipponense. Next base: position 22,168,631 of record NC_087201.1, on the reverse strand, counting down.
TGGTATGCGGTGTTGCCCCTGTTGTAGATTGTACTAGCCTTGCTAACTGCCTTTTCAATTATGAATATTGGGTGTACGAGCTGAGACAGGTGTTGGAAGCAGATGTAAAACTCTGAGGTCAGGAAATTCTGAGGACAAATACAGAATGTTCTCAGAATACTATATGGCACTCCCACTTTTTCATATTGTATTCATGGTAGCTCATATGATGAATGTGTGAGACTTGGGACTTGGGCTCTCTGTAGACTGTAAAATCATATTTAATGAAATATCTCATGAAGGTACATCCAGGAATGGTAGCTTAGTTTCCATTTTCCATTCTGATTCAAATTTTGCCCTGGAAGCGGGAATTTCAGTTATCAAGAAAGGCTTCAATAAGCTCAACTTCTTTCCTTCATTTGATTACACAACTCGTCTACACCGCGAAGGTACATTTTGTATGTGGATTTTTAATGAGGTTTTTTCTGTTTCAAAATGTTCCATATAAAGGAAGGGTGGCATGGGGTCTCTTAAAAACTGCACCAAAATATTTGTTCGGAGTAATCCTCATTAAAATAAAAATGAATAAATAAATAAATAAAACTTGTTTCTTACGCTTAACTTGATAAATGTGATTATTGTTCTTGAACCTATCCGGATATGGTCTTCAAAAGGTTCCATTTGCTAAAGAAAACGCTTAGAACAACGAGTGTTGAAAAATATGTAAAAAAAAATGGATTCTACCCCCTACCAAAGACGTTAATAAAATACAATTGCATTTTTTTAAAGAAAAATTACATCAGAAATAAAAGTATTTTCTATAGTAATCCAGGTTGTAAATCTATTTTCCTCTTATAAATATATAGTACATATATAATATATATATTATAATCCTATAATATAGTTATATATATATATAATATATTTATATATAATATATATATGTATATATATATATATATATATATATATATATATATATATATATATATATATATATATATATATATATATATATAAACATATATATATATATATATATATATATACATATATGACCACAATCACTGACCCCTAAATCTATATGGCTCTAATAATCAGTGAAAAAGATATATATATATATATATATATATATATATATATATATATATATATATATATATATATATATGTATATATATATATATATATATATATATATATATAATATATACATATATATATATATATGTGTGTGTGTGTGTGTGTGTGTGTATGTGTGTGTGTGTGTAACTGTGATAACCACAATACCTCTCTTAACTTCTCTATTTTCTCGCTCTTCTTTTTGGATGCGCTTGTCACTACAACGCCTAAGACTCAGATGGGAGAAATGAGCAAATTTAGAAATGCAGATTCAGTAGCTCGTGGTCGAGCGGTAAGCATAACCACTGACGTCAGGATTCCTTAATATTCTTCCTCGTGGATCTTAGGCTTTATTGTGACAAGCCGTATCGAAAAAGTTTTGAGGAAATCGAGAAATTAGGAGTGCTTTGGTGTTTATCACATTTACATACGTATTTTGTCAATATCGACCAGTAGAAGCATATATATATATATATATATATATATATATATATATATATATATATATATATATATATATACATAGAGAATCATTACATGTTACATATGAATATTGCTACAGGCAAATGGGTGCGAGACTTGCAGTTCTAGTGGTAACCAAGTCGTACCCGTTCGACCAAAGTACTCCAGTTCTTCCAGATCCAAAGTACGAAGAAAGCTAACAAACCTTCTCCATCTGCATATGTACCCTGGCATTTGGAGTACAATTTCCCCAATACTCTCGACATTCTCATTCAATCACACCATTTCCTTTCTTAAAGTACCCAGAAGCGTATGTCTTTTATTCTCACCCTTTTTCGTTTCGAGGCCCTACACTCTCATCATAATATTTTTTTTTTGCTTTTGTAGGACCTATACTCTAATCATAACTTACGTTTAATATGTATTTTGCTTTGTATTCTTTAGGGCTGCATTCTTGCTTCAGATAACAATAATAATAATCTTGAATATAATGACAGAATTTACAGAATTTATTTTGTACAGAACTCTCTCAATTCTCCTAATGACTTTCATCTCTTGCACACTAATATTTCTAAGCACCTAGGAGAATTAAGAGAATATTATACAAAATAAATTCTGTAAATTCTGCCATTACGTTCAATAACACATGTTTGAAAGAAGGTCTGTTTCCAGCAGACAATAATAATAATAATAATAATAATAATGATCCCTGAAAAGGAATCTAGAAAAACTAGAGGCTGAAGTAGCTCCAGGACTCATGCAGATGAGTGTGATCCTAGAAACGGCGCACCTAGTAAGGAAGTGATGGACTCCTAAGGAGGCAGGATGCAACCCGGAACCCCACACTATAAATACCACCAAGTGTCGAATTGGAGGACTGTGATAGAGCAAAAAAAAAAATCAATAATAATAATAAGAAGAAGAAGAGGTAGGACTCCATCTTTTAGGGCAGTTATCAAGAGCAACTGCTGTATCAGCAGCACTTAGCTTATAGAGAGCCTTCTCTAGTCTCATGATATGCAGGTAGGTGGCGTAATAAATTTCCAAAGGACACGGAAAGATATTCTGCTTTCGTTGCTTATTTGGCTCTTACGCAGGTGGTCCTCTAATGAGAGAATGTATGATATATGCCATGACATGACAAGATGGGCAGGGATAGGATAGAAAAAAAAAGAATGGGACAGTCCCATTTGTCTTGTGGTAGTCAATTCAGTCCTTGTTGGCCTATCGTGTTATGGTTATAAATTATTATTGTGTAAGCATGTAATAAGGCACGGAGGCATGGCAAAGGCTCACCAAAGGTGAATGACCCAATATTGTATCGCCTCCTCACCCCTTCCCCTACAGGGGGAAGTTCCTCGCTGGACGAGGGGTTTTCGCGCTCGGCTGCCAATCCGGTGGTCCGAAGTTCATATCCCGGCTCGGCCAAAGCGGAATCAGAGGAATTTATTTCTGGTGATAGAAATTCATTTCTCGATATAGTTTGGTTCGGATCCCACAATAAGCTGTAGGTCCCGTTGCTAGGAGAACAGTTGGTTCCTAACCAAGTGAAAATATCTGATCCTTCGGGCTAGCCCTAGGGGAGGGAGCTGTTAATCAGCTCACTTACCTTCAGGGGGAGAGGGAAGAAGGACTCAGGCCACGGTGTTGTACAGTAGCGATGTCATTTCAGTCAATAATGTTTAATAAATCTAAATTATTGGGAAAGGAAAGATTGAACTTATTTTGGAGGGAAGAGGACCTTATGAGGGTGAGACAGGTTAGTATTAAAATGAGAAATGGAAGGAAGTTAGGAGGGATATAGAGGGGGCAGACCCCCTTGCTTTGTCTTTTAATGAAGACGACGAGGGACAAAGGAAGTGAGGTCAAGATATTTGGCTATCAGTGAGTGTGCGTTTTTTTCGTTTTTTTTTAATTATTATAACAAAGGAGTCTTGATAGAAAACAGGGGTTACTGGAGGTCAATGTATGATATCAAAAGGTAGACATGTATTTATAGCAGGAAGGCTGGATTAATGTCTTGGTGGGTCGAATTTGAATTGGTAGATCTACGTTATGATACAAAGAGGAGAATAGAGAAAGCTCTCTACAAGCTAAATGCCGTCGAAACATCAGTTGATAATAACGATAACAATAATAACACGATCTATTAATTTAGGGAAATTCTACTGTGTGAGATAACATGTGCCCATAATGCGTATTCCCTTTAAACATTTACTTGATTTTTGCATAACATCTGGGAAAGACGTTTAAATTTAAACTTCTGCTTTCTTAACTGATTTAGATTTGAGAAAGTTAGTGGCTGTACAATCATTACGATTCTTGGAACGACCAAGAATTCGTTTTCTGAGTCAGGAAGCAAATAAGAGACAATTTGGTTCGCATTTGCAGGGTTCGTTAGTAAGTACTGGTCGTCGGTTTATGTAGTAACTGTTCATTTCAGTCTGCTTCTAAACTGCCTAATCTTTTGTTTTCATTGGTTATGTTTCCATAGACATCTATATTCATGTTATGGCCCCACTCTTTTTTTTCTTCTTTCTTTAATATTTGTTCGGTTAAATGGGAACTCTGACATGCCTAATATTCAGCTATATATGTTTTTTTCGCAATCGAATCAAGTGTCTGTCAGCGGCGGTTCTAGAAATCTTTCATATATATATACGCAACAGTACAAATGCATTAAGCTACAAACTATCCTTTAATATCCGATTCTCTATACCTCGGAATTCATATCTTTTCTGAACGTTTACCGAAAGTTGATAACAATTTCATCCTTTCATGGATTCGAACCAGCGCACAGAGGAGGAACCAGGACTTCAGTGAGGTTACCGACTCGCCATCAAGTACATACATATCAATATGTATATATGTATGCACACAAACATATATATACACAGTAGCTGTTGTATCTGTTGTTATACAGTTTCTGTATGGTTGAAATAATTTCAAGTAAGTCATTTTTTTGCTACTAAGAGATTTATTGAAAGAAAACAATGTTCTATTATTCATATCCATGGGAGGGGGCCCCACGTAACCAGGTGCCCCCCCCCCCCCTTAAATCCGCACTGGTGTCTGTCCTGCTATTTGGAGAACAATGGGTCGTCCCATTTGCTATTCATAACTGCCTCACGTCAGGTTGTTATAATACAAAACATGTATCATCTCCTCTGCAGCTCAGCTTCCTAACTGAATAATCGATTTGTAATCATGTATGTGTATATATAATATATATATATATATATATATATATATCATTTTCGTTAAAAGCAATTGCTTTAGTGGCATCAATAAGTTTCTTGCAGGTATCTTCATACCGACGAAGTTTTTTCCGATTCTCGTTCGTCAATTTCTGGTGAAAAGGACCAGAAGATGACATTGCCTCACTCGACGTTGAGAGTTTGTTTACGAATGTTCCCGTCGAAGAAACGATCGACATCATCCTTGATCGTGTATACAGGTCAGAGAAGAACCCGCTGCCCATTTCCGAAGATGTTCTCCGAGATATGCTGAAGTCTATCACTACGGAGGCCCCTTTCCTCTCTCATCAGGGTGAATTATTTCGACAAGTAGACGGAGTCGCCATGGGATCCCCACCAGGGGTCCTTTTTGCAAATATGTACATGGCCACCGTCGAAGAAAGAACCTTTAGAGAACATCAAAAACCTAGGATTTATGGGCGGTACATCGACGATATATTCGTCACAATAAAAGAACCTGACGATGCCAGAAAACTAGCAGATGCTCTGAAAAGAAACTCAGTGCTCAACTTCACCACAGAGCCACAGCCATCAGAAGACTTTGCCATTTCTTGATGTCCTGGTAAAACAACAAGAAGGACAGTTTAAGACGACCGTTTATACGAAAGCAACGAACGCTGGCCGTTGCTTGAACGCACGCGGGGAATGCCCAGACGCTACAAAAAGTCTGTCGTGAGTGCGTATGTCAACAGAGCCTTCACCCACAGCACATCTTGGAGAGACATACATAACGAACTCGATCGAATTCGCCAACTGCTGACAAACAACGGCTATGCAGATCAAATGATCGAACCAGCAATATAAAAGAAAATGGACGAATTTTACCAACCCAACACGACGACGAAAAATGAGGAGAACTTGATTATTTACCATCGTGTACATCATGGATCTGCATACAAGGAGGATTGCTGCACACTATGTGGGATAATAAACAGAGGCGTAACCCCAAATGCCCCTTACCACAAAATAAGCCTCAGGATATATAGTAAGCCCAACCTTGTAGCAGCCTTAATAATGAAGAACAGCACCGCTCCGGGGGGACCGAAGGAGATGTGCACGAATGTAGTTTACAAATTTACTTGTCCAGAGATGTGTAAATCTCACAGTCAAAACTACTCGGGCACACTACAACGACCCTTCGGAGACGTCTGCTGGCTCATAGAAATCAAGGGGCCATCCATCAACATTACATAGATGTTCACGACAGGAAGCCATCTCTACAAGAGCTCATAGAAGGCACCCAGGTCGTGCACAGAGAAGACAACTACGGTCGGCTCTTAATAACGGAAGCGGTGAGCATCACTATTCAGAAGCCGACCTTGAACGTCCAACAAGAATCGGACCATATACTCCCCTCCAGCAGGAGAAGGAATACACAAGCCAACAGGGACCAGACAGCGCGCCCCAACCCACCGAGAACATCGCGCCCCTTAGAAGACATGGGAGGACCCAGCGTCAACGAGAGCCAAGTAACATCCTTGCTCAGGTCGCTGAGACCCCGCCCAACACGAATCTGCAGCCGTTAACCAACGTAGACCATTTGGACACACTCACACACACACACACGCTCACTCACTCAAATTTAAATTATGCACATTTATGTATAAACAGAAATTATCTGATTTGTACCTTTATGCATGCTATAAAATATATATATTTTTTTTATTCCTTTATTTAGATTTCTATATTCATTTTCATTCCTGTATGTAATTGGATTTTTTTTCTAAAACCAACATGTAACATATTAAATTTTAGACATACACTTAAGGAAACACTAGCACATAGCATTGTATTTTGAATATTTATTTAACAACTGTTTAACTTTCACTTTTATTGTCACAGTACATATATCCTTATGTTCTTTATATCCAAAACAACGCCCTTAAGCTGTTAATCCCCAGACTGACCAGTACCCATAGGCCGAAAAGCCAGATTGTAAGTCAGTAGTCGCTTGATAATGCCATAAGGCGAAACAGCTGTCGCGACAAAATTCAGTAAATGGAAGAAGGAAGTCTGCGTATTTTTCACCAGAAATTGACGAACAAGAATCGGAAAAACCTTCGTCGGTATGAAGATACCTGCAAGAAACTTATTGATGCCACTAAAGCAATTGGTTGTAACGAAAATTGTATAAGAGAAAAACTATGCCTAAAAAGAATATAATAATATATATATATATATATATATATATATATATAATATTATATATATATATATTATATATATATATATATATATATATATATATATTCATAGCCTGGCTCTGTTTATTCAAGTACCTTCCATTTTCCTTCTTCATTATCATATCGCCTTTTTACTTCGTGAGGCTTGAAGATTCTAGTATCTTTCTTTAATAAGGGTAAAAATAAAGTGATAGTCATTCCGAGCGGAGCGGTCCTAAAGGTCCTTTTATTTTGGTACACAATCCTCTGGCCCCTTTAGAGACCTTCATACACAACAGACGTAGCAGTTAGAACTTACGGGCAAGGCCTTCGAAGCCTACTTGAATTTGAGGTATTTTGATCTATTCTTCCTCCTTCTTCACTCAAGTTCGTGTGTCAAGACGCTTTTCTGTCTTTGCGTATTCTATTCCTCTCTTCCACTTTCAATCTCTCAGCTTTTTTTGGTTTTAAATCCGCTTAAGAGACTATTTCTCATAATAGTGCTGACTATGCTTTACATGCATGTTTCCAGTGATCAGATCTCTCTCTCTCTCTCTCTCTCTCTCTCTCTCTCTCTCTCTCTCTCTCTCTCTCTCTCTCTTATTTATTTATTTAATCTATTTTATCTTATTAGTTTTTCCTTTTTCTTTTTTGTTTTGTCTTTCACCGATCTTGAAATGTTGTTCGTAATTTTTTTTTTTACTACTAACCCTTTTCCTTTTCATTCAGTCGTAACCCAAGTGACTCTGTCCTTTTATTTACCTTTCCAAAGCTCAATCTTTTGTTATTCAGGCAGCCAGTGATTCTTTAATATATATATATATATATGAGAACCTGCCTCCGTCAACCTCTCCCACACAAAAATTAATTAAAAATGATAATAATTCACGAGGTGGTTACATTCTTTCTAAAAAGCGAAAAACAATGAACTTGCCTATCAAACTTCCACGGGACGGAATGTTACCAACAACAAACATTAATTATTTTTTTACGATATACAGATTTTACTTTCCAATACGAATAAGGACTGACTCTTACCTTTTTTGTTTATTCAGGCATGATAAACATAAGATACCAGTCTTTTTACTATTATCTGATATAGTCGATTTACATCAACCATACATCTGATGTCTAGGGGAGTCCCTTACGACGCTCCTGATTGGCTGTTGATAAGCCAGTCACAGACCTGGAAACTCTTGTCTTTCTCGAAAGTTCACATAGGCAGGATGTATGTTCCATCTCTCCTGAGAGATACTTTTGAAAGACGTATCCCTCAGGAGAGATGGAACATACATCCAGCCTATGTGAACTCTCGAGAGAGACTAGGAATTTCCAGACCTGTAATTGGCCTGTCAACAGCCAATCAGGAGCGTCGTAAGGAACTGGTCTGAACATCAGATGCACGGTTGATGTGAATCTACTATAGTATACTTTTATTTTTTCCTCGAGAGCAGAGTTTCGCCTTTATCTTCATCTGTCCAGCTACTTATACTTTTTTTGTTTGGATGTGGAGGTTTTCTTAATTATGTGCCTGACTTTCAGGGTAATTTTCTATGAACTCTCTCTCTTTTTAAAAAACTTGATTGTCAATTTATTGTCAATACAAAATCTCTCTCTCTCTCTCTCTCTCTCTCTCTCTCTCTCTCTACACTCTCTCTCTCTTTACTCTCTCTCTCTCTCTCTCTCTCTCTCTCGTCTCTCTCTCTCTCTTAAAAAACTGCTCTCTCTCTCTTTAAAAAACTTGATTGTCAATTTGAAAATTGTCTACAAAATTCTCTCTCTCTCTCTCTCTCTCTCTCTCTCTCTCTCTCTCTCTCTCTCTCTCTCTTTAAAAAACTTGATTGCCAATTTGATTGTCAATACAAAATTCTCTCTCTCTCTCTCTCTCTCTCTCTCTCTCTCTCTCTCTCTCTCTAGGATAAAGATTGGTATCAACATTAAACTGATACTCATATAATTACTATTGTTATTATTCAGTCACGATAAATTTCAATTTTTATCACAATAGATAATTACTCCGCTGTTTCGATTACACGAAACCCATTAAAAAATTTCTATTGGGTCTGCAGAGCCCCAAAGCAGAATTTGGTAAAGGATCGGATTTGATCTAACGCTTTTTGACAATACTTTTATAATTAATGATATATATGACTTTTGCCGAACGGCATTCATGACAAAAACTAGCTAGGGCCTAATTCGTGATCAAATGTGACTCGTGATATTTTTTAGCGGTACTTTTGATAATAGTTCGGTTACTTTTAACGTTTTTATTCGGTAGAACATTGGCTTCGTTTTTCGCGTTATTTTTCATCACTTATTGCGAAGTCTGTAAATCCATCCACTGGAAAAAGTTAATGAATATTCAGACATTACTGTGTAAATGAAAAACTTGGCCTTCGCTGTATATCAAACATTAGGTGAATTGTGATTTATGGTAAGCAGATATTGGGAAAAGTACTAATAATTTCTACTACAGTGAGAAGTGGAGATATATATATATATATATATATATATATATATATATATATATATATATTTATGTATATATATATATATATATATATATATGTATTATATATATATATATTATATATATATATATATATTTATATATATAAACTCAAACTTGAATGTTATGCATTCTTTTGATATGACACGCACGCATATATATATATATATATATATATATATATATATATATATATATATATATATATATATAGCGTGCGTGTCATATCAAAAGAATACATAACTTTTCAAGTTTGAGTTGATTCATCGTCAGTTGGTCTGGGAACTCTGTTCACTTGAATAATCGTTATCTCTTGCTCTGCCATCCTAAACTAACAACCCACTTTCCTAAATGCCAGAAACTGATCCTGTGTCCAAAGAGAAAACCACTCGTCCTGTCCTTAACAGGAAATCCTAAACATTGTCCAGAATCATGTGGGGATGTTGCTTCTTACCTCTTAAGTGATAGCATGACCATATACAAAAGCTATTTTGAGAAACTGGAGTTCATCGTCTGTGACTTTTTAATTTGGCAGCCAGTCAGATTAAGCATCTGCCACCGCATGCGTTACAATCAGCTCTCCACTCAGTGTTATAGATCCCAAAACGTAGAAGCCATCCACTGACACAGAAATGAGAGGAATCTACGCCAGGGACTAAAAATTGAGTTAGAAGAGATTAAGTTGATAAGAGACCAACCAATACTTGGAATTTAGGCATTTATTTACTTGCTTTTATACCAAAGACAAATGCAAAGATCCCTGAGAAGCGACGATTAGTCTCGGAGTACCAGAGGAAACTTGGGCATCCATTCTACCCACCAGAAGATACAAAATGCTTTTAACGACTTCACTGACTAGAAAGTAACTAACTATGGACTGGTCAAAGACCTGACTTATCATGAGAATAGTAATAAATTAGATCTTCGACCACTGAGGAAATTGAGTAAATTCTGTGAACATTGGAAGGACATCACACTTTTTATTATGACATACATTGATTTCAAGTAATTAACAAAAAAAAAAGTCGGCAGTACCTCCAACAATTAAATTCTGAACAAGATGCTATGCCACCTAACACAGTATGTTAGACATCATGGAAGCCACGGCCCTAACCGACGAATGGGAGCATAAGACTAAGGTCATGTAACAACCATCTTTCTGTCTTTAAATCTTGAGTTGAAATCGAGCTGCCGAGAGATACAAGTCTTAGGAGAAGGTGGTAATTAAAACTAAATGCGGGAATAGAAAATAAAACTGATACGCCTAATTCGGTAGATATCAGCAGAAAGCGTGTACCTCCTGAATTCAGGTGTATCGATTTTATTTTTCATTCCCGCATATTCATCAGTTTTTCACCTTTCCCTATAGCAGCGTGTCCAGCATCACCTACTCCTCTATGCCTCGCTGGTAGAAAAACCAGCAAAATGATAAGTAAACCTCAGCATAAGTGAGGCAGTGACATCTGCACTCAAAGTAGCCACGGAAACTTTATGATGAACGATTTTTTCCCCCTGCAATAGATTAAGACATATTTGCAACCAATGCTAAAGTCACTTCAGGGCCCTTAACAAATGTGAAAAAGGATGGTTGGGCTGTGAACCTCGCAACAAAGGACTCGGAATTGTGTAGTCCTTACTCACGCTGGGTCGTGTCCGTGCGTCTCCATGTCCAAAGTAGCAAGTGAGCAAAGATTACGATTATGCGTGACATATAACAGGTGATGTGATGGTCTTCCCGCCTAGTCCTAAAACAAATATCAAGGGCCATACCAGATCACGGCACTTGCGAGTTGTCTTGGGTGGTGAGGAACCTGATCACCAGGGAACCAATCACTATATTTGCAATAACAAGACAAGAGCCGGAGAAAAATAAAGTGGAGGAGGAGGAGGAGGAGAGGAGGAGGAGGAGGAGGAGGAGGAGGAGAGGCTGTGAGAGATTAAGAGCATAAGGAGAACACTAAGTAGATGGGGAGAAATTATATGAAATGCAAAGGCAAAGAAGAAGAAGAAGAAAATCTCACTTTAGGTTCTATGCGTCTAGAGGCACAACTTCATAGTGCTGAGATTCCGTGGAACTTTCACCAGAAAAACTCACCTGCAACATCCCAAGAGATAGAAGATATCTTTTACTAAGTAGCGCAATATCCACTTCAATTTTCTGATGTCTCAGAGTGGAAGAATGCCATCCGTACATGATGTCTGCAATTTATATTGTTTCTTTCCGGTTCCTTATTTTCATAAACTAACTGAATGTTAGTGAGAACAACTATGCAATCAATTGGGCAGAGTCAAAAAATTACATCAGAGTCCACTTTCATAAAAGAGAGTTTTAGGTAAAATATGACTATCAGTCAGCGCATGTATAAACTCCATTCATTTAAAAAGAAATATGTATAATGTATAGTTTTTAAGAAGGGTAGCTGACATGGGATGAGTGGCAAAGGATTTGCCGCCACACGCACAAATAAACAGATTGGTAAATATATCACGTGACCTCAGACACCAACATGTTCCCATCCTACCTCTCTCTCTCTCTCTCTCTCTCTCTCTCTCTCTCTCTCTCTCCTCTCTCCTCTCTCTTTATAAATTCCCATCTCTATGTTTCAGTGTCCTTGGATATAAAGATGTCATAGTTTCATTTTCCCTACGATATATGCTCAGACATATATTAAGAATTATTTATTCTTTCTTTTCATATATCCCTATTTTGCATTAGACTATGATATATGGACAGGAAGATCATTTTTTTTTAAAAAACGAGGTTCCACAAACAGAAACTGTAAAAGCATTGTTTGTTTTTTGTAGTAAAGGATATCATAGGCAACGAGAAAAATAGATGGTGGGAAAAATTCCAGTTCATCTGTGTTTTGGAAGAAAAAGATAACAAAATGAACAGTTTTGAATTGTCAATTGATTGTGAAGTTGTTACACGAGGGGACTTCCTACGCTGCCTTGGAGAAGATGCTGTCTCCTACAGCACTAAGGAACTTTGACTCACAACGAGGAAATAATGGCAACAGCAACAACTGTAGTGGTGTAGAGGCAAAGCAGACAAAAATAAATGCAGGGAATCGAGAAGGGTGGATTGAGCAGTAAAGAAAAAATTCCAAAGAAGGATGTACTTCACCTGTGAGTGTAGTAAATAGAAAAGGATAAGACATAGAAAATATAGTACCTCAGTGACTTTAAGTGCAGCATCTGCCTCAGTTTTGCAACAGTAAATCATTTAAGACGAGTTTAGAATATCCAGAATATATAAAATATATAGCTACAGAACTAAAATGGTGAAGTATAGTTCTATCTGACAGAATTGGATTAGAGGGTAGAGAGAAGAACAGTTAAAAGCAGTATCATGGCGGTACCTAAAAAAAATAAATAGAAAAAAAAGAATCCATATCCAGAGAAGCCCTGAAAGTCATAACTGACAGGAAAAAAAGTAAATAGAGCCTGAGTGCGGATGGCAGAATGACTGGGAGATGAAAGAGAACCTGCGGAGGATTGAGTCAAAGAGAAAGGCGTGGATAGGAGAAGGGACATGCTGAGGAAGATCAAGGATGAGGAAGATTAAAATAGAAAGTGATCTACAACGATCTACTCACATTCACAGGTAGACAATCGTTCGTGCAAGTATATACTATCAAGTTGGAGTCCGTGTTTCAAAAAATGGCTATTTATGTAAGTATAAAAAAAAATTCTAGCGGTATAAAATCATGTGTTGACGTAGTTGCGTGCACCCATAACTGTGGCTCTCTCTCTCTCTCTCTCTCTCTCTCTCTCTCTCTCTCTCTCTCTCTGCTCTCTCTCTCTCTCTCTCTCTCTCCTTATATAAATATATATATTATATATATATATATATATATATATATATATATATATATGTGTGTGTGTGTGTGTGTGTGTGTGTGTGTGTGTGAGTATATGTATACACTGTGTAATCTATTCATAAATGAAGATCTGACGTGTAGCACGTATACACCTGTCAATGCTCCAGAAGAGGCACCGACAAGGAAGGCCGTGGAAGGGATGAAAGATAAAGGACCCTTTGAAAACTGAGTATTAATTTAGATGGAGATGAGGGACGCAACACCAGGGGAACACCAAACGGCTGAATGGCTCCGTGAGAAAGAAGAAAAAAAAAAGTCAGGATGGAAAAATAAAAATAACGTCACAGAGGGGAGGGAGGTTTTTCCATTTGCCAGTCTTCAACTGGAAATGTTATGATGTTTTTTGCAATGAATGAAAACGATACCTGAATTATTATTGATGGGTGAATTTGATTTCTTTTTCTTGTTTACGGGAAAAAAGTTGAACTGATATAGGCCACTGTCGTACAGTATATTTATATTCGACTGATTTTCTCTTCGTGTGTGAAAAGGAAAAAGATAAAATTCCTATTTTCTGGTGACAAGAAGAAAATTGTGATATTTGTTGATCTAAGTCAGTCTGGAATTATTCTAGATAGCTTTCTACATAGCTATAAACTGGTAAGTATTATTGAATTAAAATATATTCTAAATCACTGTTGTTGTTGTTGCTGATGTTATTGTTAGAAGGTTGGAAAGATCTATGCAAAAGTCTAAAAAGGCCTGGAAAATGTTTCACGTTGAGTCAAAGGCACAAGAATTTTATGATAGGATATTTATGATTTGTTTATTAGAATAGAAATTTAAAAAATAATAATGCGTATGTTAAACAGTACCAAAAAATTATTTCAAATAAAATATACCGTATTTATTTTAATTTTCGTAGGTGAAACAAGGTTCTATTTGACCATAGATTTTAGCAAGGTTCAATTTGTGTTAAGTTACAAATAGAATGCTTGAGACTTGCACACGTTCCGAGTAAGCTGGAGGTTGGATCACGCCTTGTCAGTTATGCCAAAATTGCTGTAAAATTCGCCATATAATTGTGGATTAGCCGGCATTTTCATTCAATTTTTCTATAGGAATGAAAAAAAAACCGGAATTTTATCAAATTTCTGCCTCGTATACAGACTTGAAGCGAATGATAAAATTGACGTGTTGACATCGGCGAGTGTTACCAAAAGGAACCTGCGCTATTTTTGGTCACTTCTCTCCGATTCATATTTTGTAGACGAAAGAATTTCAAGTATTTGCATTTTCGGAGTCGGTTTTCCCAGAGGAATCCACATCGTCCATTTGCTCTTCTTCTCCTACAGTGCTTCGATATGTAATCGTTATTATTTTCTTTCTGTTTCCTTAGTTTCCTAAGTCTGAGAGCTGAAGGAATCCAATAGGAATATTCGCTTCCTTGACCCCTTCCTTCAGATAACGAGGTTCGAAGGGTCCCACGGGAATGTTTATTTTCGTTTTTGACCTCAGGCATTTCAACTTGAGGGATTTACTCTTTGAGAAGCCCACTCTGCTTTTCCCTCTAGCCCCCCCCCCCCCCCCCCCCCCCCCCCCCCCCCCCCCCCCCCCCCCCCCCCCCACCCAGCTATAAGCATTTCAGGGATCTAAAGGAAATTCTGTGAAATCATTTGTATGTTTCCCTTTATCCTCGTCATATGAAGAATCAAGAATCTATAGAGAGCTTTCATACATGATTTCTACATTTCGTTCCATTTTCTGGTTGTGGAGTTCTGGGAACTGCCTGGATTTGTTATATAATCTGTAGTATATTTCTCTAGCTATATATACTGAGGCTACGGGAATTTCAGGAATCGATAGGAATCTTCGTGAAATCCTCTTTACGTTTGTCTCCATCCCCCGACGCTGAAGATAGCCCAAGGTTACCTACCTCCTTTCCTCTGTGTCTGGCTTCCCTTTCCTAGATGGAGGACCTCTCTCTCTCTCTCTCTCTCTCTCTCTCTCTCTCTCTCTCTCCTCTTCTTCTTTTCTTCTTCTCGTCCCCCTTCCAGCCGCGTCTTCCCCATATCCTTTTATTCCGGGGGTTTCTGATCTGAGGTCACCTTCAGCCGATGGCTTTTTGTTCTCAGGGCTTTCTATTCTCTTTTATGGAATTTAACTTTGGTGAGTTGATGGCGTTTGGCTCTTTGGTTTTCCCTCGTTGTTTTTGGGGATGCCTGGCTGCGTTGTTGCTTTAGCTTCGCTTGATTTTTTATCGCGCTAGTTTTGCTTTACATCATATTGATATGACTTTATATTCATTGCTTCGCGTAGCTTTCCACTCTGGTTTCGATTTTCACGGATGCAACGATCTCCGTTCGATCACTGTCCTTCCCACTGATTCGTCATTTCATCTGTTCGTTTTGCTTCCTCGCCAGTTCCACTGACTGGAACTGGAATTCCAGAATACAGCGTCTCTCTCTCGTTTTTCAGTGGCAGCTAAATAAATTTGAAAGTTACGAACTCGTCACTGTTGGTGGTGCATTTTCTATTTGTCGATTGGATGGTCCGTGAAGGTCCAGCACAGGTTGTGAAGGACTAAGAAGACAAAGGAAGAAAACGAGGGACTGGTGTTGGTAACCAACTTACATTTATATACAGTTGGTCTTTGTGTTTAGCCTGTTTGTCTGATCGTACACGTACATGTACACACACACACTATATATAATATATATATATATATATATATATATATATAATATATATATATATATCTATTATATATAATATATATATATATATATATATATATTCTGAGCTGTTTGAAAAACTATGCACCTTATTTAAGCAGAATATTATAGTTCATATATGGTTACGTGTTAGTCTTTACACGAAGATTGTAAGTCTTTATATTTCTATCCACTAATAGCTATCTGAAATTCCATTAACTTCAAACGACGACATAATAAACCCTTCCGAAGCGGGGTTTCCTGGCCGAAGGCTTATCTGTTATGATGGAGCTGTGACGTGAACGGGCACGTCCCATGCCCTCCCTCCCCTCCCTCCCTCCCTCCCTCCCTCCCTCCCCGACGCCTCCTTCAGGTGGTTATCGATCGCGTTTTCCCTTCGCCTGTTGATGTTTTCGAGTTACCTGCCTCCAGGACCTGAATGGCCCACTGGAGGGGCTGAAGCGAAGACGAGAAATGGTTGAGCAGACAGACATAGAGAGAGAGAGAGAGAGAAGGGGGGGAGGGGGGACGGGGAGAGAGAGGAGAGAGAGAGAGAGAGAGAGAATTTCTCTAAAGGTAGAGAAAGGCTTAACGGAATGCTGTTGTGCAAGTCTCGTTGAAAGCCAGACATTTTGATTCAAGAAATTTTGAACCTTAATTTTTGTTAGAGACTTGCCATTCTGGGCCTCTTCTTACAAAATTTGCATTTCGCTCTGGAGATATGAGGAACATTCTTGATAATCTTGAGAGTGGAAGAGAATGTCCTGAGATTTTCTTCCCTGTCTTTTTAAAGAGGTTTCTAGTCCGTTGATTCCAAATATGAGTAGATTCAATACAGTTTTAAATCGACATAGTATCTTTGGTGATGAGTGAAAGCTTATGAATAAAATGCCTGTTCCAAAGAATGGCATATCTGCAGACTGCAGTGACTACAGACCAATCTTTATTCTCCTTGTGCTCTCCAGAGTTGCAGAAAGATTTACTCTAAGCAACAACCAAAGTCATTTGAACTCAAAGGATTGTTAACATATAGGAAGCAGTCAGTTTACCTGTGGTGGTCATTTACATTTGAACCTTCCATTCGCAAGAGAATCTTGATAAGGGTTTTGAGTACTACAGTGTAATCCGAATCGACTTCAGTGCTTACTTCGATTTCGTATATTATAAGGTACTAATTTTAAAACCCAAAATCGCGGGTATATGTTTTAGTATTGCTTCGTGGTTCCCTGACAGGTAGGCAGGAGAGAGTTGTTGTTGATGTGATCTACAGCAAACCTAGACCCATTGTGACTGGTGTTCCACAGGGTAGTAGACCCGTTGTGACTGGTGTTCCACAGGGTAGTGCTCTCGGTCCGCTGTTATATTTAGCGTATACAATTGATATAGTGGTTGTCCTGGAAAACAAGACTGTTCACTATGAGAAATGAAGTAGCCCTTAGTCTCAGTCGTGATAAGTTAAGTATATTTCAATCAGTCCACTGAGCTGTTTAACAGCTCTCCTAGGGCTGGCCCAAAGGATTAGATATTTTTACGTGGCTTATTGTGGGATACGAACCGCATTTTATCGAGAAATGAATTTCTATCACCAGAAATTAATTCTTCTGAGCGAAAACAAGTCGACTAACGAGGAATACTCTCAGTCGTGATATAGAGCGGTTTAGTGAGCGGTACAGTCGGTGGAGTTTGAGGCTAAACTCCAGTACAGCGAAAACACTGCTGCTTAGTGATCTAGTACAGCTTTCCACCCCATCCTCCCCTTCAGGCGGATGGGACTTTGCTGAATAAGTCTGAAGCTTGATTTGTTTTAGGTGTAACTTTAGTGATACACGTCTCACTTTTGAGAAACATCTAATGAAAGTTTAAGCAAATGTCACACGAAAGTTAGGCATTGCTCGTAAGGCCTCGTGTACGAGTACTTATAATAACGATAAAATCAGTGCGACTTGTTTTAGGTCATTTGTCCTTTCTTACTTTTAGACAGAGTGGTTCGTAGTGGTCAGTTTCTGTTTCCTAAGATTAGCAGTTATGGCTTGGACCATCGACGGTTGGCCTCTTGTTTGTCAATTTTTCCTAAATTAGGTTTGAACAGAGATTTTTTTTTACGTTCACAAATGATACCTGATTCCCTTTCCCTGCCGAGAGTAACCACTTGGCCGAACAGCAGCACCAGTATGAAGCAGCGGCAACTGCTTTAGCTTCACAGTATATGAATACACAGGCTCCAGATGTCTAAAATCTAACTCGACAATGGGCCCAATGAAGTTGCCAGTCACAACCATATTCCAAACATTGTCCAAGAATGACACAAAACCGAAAATAAATGATTTAGCATTAGCTTTTACATTCTTCACACTTTCATAAGACTAAATGAATAATCAAACTTTATTTCAGTTGAAGTTTATCCTCTCATTTGTCGAGTTATCAAAATGGTGTTATAGTTCCCGTAGGCAATTGTAGTTTGAAATGCATGAAGATCAGTTGGAACCATTTTTCAATTTCCTGCAGTATTTAACATTAAAAATTGGAGCCGCTTCAATAATCTAGATAGATTAAATGAACATGATAAATAAGATAGTTGGATAAACAAGTCAATAACAAAGAGGAAAATATAACCGAAATACATTTAGATTAATTGACGATAAATGAGAAGGATGACTAACTTAGTATAATCTAGAAAGAATTAATTTGAAAATTAAATATCGAAATAAATAAGTGATCCATTCCAACTAAACGTTATTCCTTAAAAACAAGGGACTTCTGCTTCAGAAATATTTGGGAGATGAATTCTAGGCAACGTAGAAAATAATCTTTCAATTAAGTGAGATTAAACAGCAAAATTCCATCAAGAAAGTAAGACCGTTCTTTTTAACAGGGAAGTTACAACTATGTAAAAAAAGAAAAATGTCAATTTCACAAGATACTTTCAATGATAGTACAAAATTTGAAAAACGTTTTCATGGTACTCGTACCTTTTCATGGCTTGAACCAGGCAAAATTGAAAAAGAAAAAAACAGACACTCCACGGGCCAATTATGCAATATGCAATTGCAATGAAGTTTCGATTACGGTAAGATTAATAGAACACGAAATAAACACCAGGAAACATGTCACAATTCTTGCACAATGCAACTCGCTTGGACAGGAGGAACCTTTATTCAACTGCGCTGCGAGATTCAACAGTAAAAACATGAATACATTTAGATATCAACACTCAAAATCGTATGACGACTTACTCCAACAAATATTCAGTGAAAGACAGGCAGTAAATGGACCACAAAATATAAATATAATCTCGTAGAACAGCAAGATGAGCGAATAGCCCTTAATAATGAAGCTGGCTGATCTGAAGCAGGAACATGGAAGGAGTTTCCTCTTTGTCTGCGAATTGGCGCGAAATTCAACAAATTTAGGAAAGCAGCGTTAAAACTTCTCAGTGGGCAACATCCACGATGAATGTCTAATGGCTTTTATTGAAATCTAAAATTATATCGAACCTGTCTCTAAGCCCTTCACCCAAAACAGCCGTTTCCTACACACCAGATACCTAGCTTCTGTAGCAGGGGTTCTTAACAGCGGGTATCTATACCCTTTGGGGGTATGAGAACCTCATGCAGGGGTATGGGACTTGATCTCTGGATATTTGTATACGTTTGTTTCCAATATGTCAGCATATGCATGGGTATATTTTGTGAATAAATAACAACATGAAACTAATTGCTTTTGATATTCTTGTAAGTTCTATACCCAGCTATTCATACCTAAAGTATATATTGAACTAAGGGTATTAAGTTATATTGTCAACAAATAGTACTTGAGTGGACTTAAGCAAAGGGGATATGGTATCAAATTGGGCCAATTCATTGGGGGTCTGGGGTCATCAGAGGGTTAGGAGCTCCTGTTCTAGAGGTACCGAATCTTTCATGCACTCGAGTGATTGTGTAATTCGTTCTTCTGCGTAGTGGCAGACTTCGTTCTTCACATGAAGCGTTACAATGTCATTCCATCGATGGTCTGCGTCAGGCGGACACAGGAGGAAAATAAATCAAAACCTCCTTGGGATAAAGATCCCTTGTCAGCAGACAAACTCAGAGCAAATAACATTCGTACATGCAAGGGTAACCACAGGGACTAGCACTTCTGGCAGCCACTGTTATGGGATATACCTTTTGTCAGAAGCCGGTTGCGCTTATATGTAAGCCTGAGGGGGAACATCCGAAGACGCAAATCCCTTCTAATTGGTCTTAGAAGGCTACCGTTTCCTTCCCAGTTTCCAACAGGTTGCTGTCGTCTGCCTTGGACCATCATTGTTGCTAACTAGTAGCGTTATTTGTGCATTTTCTGGCAACTGTTGTTTAATTAACCGTTCGATCCTACTCTGTAGAGTTGGGAGAAACAGCTTTGTTCGCAATGGAAGGAGAGATTGATCATTTTCTTAACTACAAACTATATTCCAAAAGCTGGTTTTCTGAGAACGAAACTACAAAGGAGAGTACCGTGCAATTCCTATGAAAAACCATGTCTGGCATCTCAAAAGAGAGTTCCTCGTGATTAAGGTTAAAATTTTAGTCACTAATCTTTCCTGGCGACAAGAGAGCAATGTTTTTCAACGTTTGTCACGGTTGAAAAATGTTAACAAGGAATGATACAGAGATGTGTGCACTTATTGCAATATATGTATACACACACACATATATATACATATATATACTACATGGGAAAAGGCTATGAAAAGAGGAAATAATTAAAGAGAAAATCAGGTGGTACTAGAAGGCAAGAAGAGCTCCTCTGCAGCAGAGAAAATTTTCATATAAGTGAAAGAGGCTAAGAAAGACAAGTGATTGGACAGACTGAGTGACAACCTGTCGCTTAGAGAATAGAGTATTAAAGGGTACTGGTTTCTGAAAAAGACTAGAACTGATTCACTTAAGGTAGATTCTCGGATGAGCCTTATTCTTACGAGACGTTTGTTTGGTGGCTGCTGATTGGCTGGTACCGGGAGGTAGGCAGCTCCCAGCCAATCAGCGGCCGCCAAACTAACGTCTCGTAGGCATAGGGCTCAACCAAGAATCTACCTTAAGTGAATCAGTTATAGAATGAATGCAAAGAGAGAGAGAGAGACAGAGACAGAGAGAGAGAGAGGGTCACCTAACGGATATATAACTCACTGGCATCCAGCGTAGTCCTATTTCCAAGCGGACATACCCGGATTGTCAACAGTAGGAAATGAAAGTTTTAAGTTAGAAATTTATTCCCTCTTCAAGAAATATGCTTTATAATACTGCCCTCATTTGCCTCCCATTAGAAAAGGCTAAAGCAAACGAGTAACAGCAGTTTACGTTTGCTTTTTTTTCATGAATGTAGACATAAGAGCGAAAAGTTTTCACAGAAACAGAGGCAAGTAGGCACTTTTAAAGTTTCCCCTATGTCCGGCAGCATTCAAAACAAAAGCTTTGTCAGGAGAAGCTATTCTGTGAAGCATCTCGTTTCCGCACTGGTGAGCAGCACTGAGCAGAAACTCGGTGTGTCTTAATTAAGATAAAAGGCCTCCCCTTATTTTTCTTAATCTTTCCGACTCTACGCATTGTCTTGCCTCCTTTGTTCACTCCGGAAGCGAAGCAGATAAAAAGCAATGGGTTGGAGAAGAGTTAACCCAGTCTCTGACCCTTGCCATCACTTCTTCTTCTTCACGCGAAGTGATCAACAATGGACAAGGGTGGTACCGATCTCAAGATAGTTGGGGTCATTTCAAGAAGTGTTGCTCAAATTCTCTAATCTAGGAATGGGAATACAGCACAGATCTCTGTAGGTTTAGTACATAAATACAGAGATGAGTTGGAAATTCCACGCGGCAGAAACTTTGGCACAGTTTTTTTGTACGAATGGGGAAGCTTCGTATCATTTACCTCGAAAACACAAAAGCCTCTTCATTCAGAAGCTTTCGAGGCGGTTTATTACTGTCATGATTTCATAACTGTTTCTAAAGGTGTCTTGGTAACCGCACGTTTGTTTTTGAAAACCCCTCGCTGTTTTCAAATCTAGTACGTCATTCGTTACGCAAGCGAATGCTTGATATTTTTCCTTTAGTTTTTGAGCGAAAGAATTTACGCTTCCAAAGAATGCTTTCGCTGATAAGTCAGCCTCGTTCTCCTCGGCGCCTAGAAAGTAAGGAGAGTTGGGAGAGTGGAGGAAGAGACCGAAATCCATCGGCCCACGACTTTTATGAAGAGGTAGATTGTGTCTTGTGTTATGGAGAGGGTCGACTATGGAAGACAGCGAGTGCCTAAAATGTCTGTCTATTTAGAGATTGTGTGAAGACGCTTGCTGTTTATAAACAGCAAGCGTCTTCACACAAAGTTATCTCCTTCCCAAGATAAGCACAAACAGAAAATGTAGATCGACATTTAGAAAAATCAAAATGTTTCGCGTGAATTTTGAAAGCAGTTTTCAGAGCCCATCACAATTTCTCGTTTCTTCTCCCGAGAAAGAAACCCCGTGTGCCTTCACGCTCTCGAATATTTTTGAGAGGAAGAGAGGAAGGGGGGGTTGGAGAGATGGGGGCGGGTGGGGGGAGGTGGGAGGGCAATGCATTTTAAGAGCTAATATGTCGTAAAGAACTTCCTTCCCTCTCGCACAAGACGTGTGGCCCTTAGTGGCTCGGCAACAGACGCCGGCATAAAAGAGTCACCAAAAGAAAATCGATATCATAGGAGTTCAAATCTTCTCACGAGAGAGAGAGAGAGAGAGAGAGAGAAAGAGAGAGAGATAGAGAGAGAGAGAGAATGTGATGTAACCTATAATATTCGTTAATAGGGTAATTAAGAGAGAGACAGAATGAATTTGAGAAAGATACGTGTAGGCGTATCCTATATATTAAAACATACAGAGAGAGAGAGAGAGAGAGAGAGAGAGAGAGAGAGACCTTACCTTACCTTACCTTACAGACCTTACAGTTCGTTCGGGTTGCCCCAGGTCCCTCAGTGTGAGGCGCCTCTAATGTCTACCAGAGAGTTGCTAGTACATCTTCCGGTATATTTTGCATCTTCCAATCTTGGATGGTCTGGGATGCAGTTTAGATATTTGTCGAGCTTATTCTTAAACACATCTACGCTCACTCCTGATATATTCCTCAGATGAGCTGGCAACGCATTGAATAGACGCTGCATTATCGATGCTGGTGCGTAGTGGATTAATGTCCTGTGTGCTTTCCTTATTTTTCCTGGTATAGTTTTGGGCACTATTAATCTACCTCTGCTTGCTCTTTCTGATATTTTTAGTTCCATGATATTTTCTGTCATTCCTTCTATCTGTTTCCATGCCTGAATTATCATGTAGCGTTCTCTTCTCCTTTCTAGACTATATAATTTTAAGGATTGTAGTCTTTCCCAGTAGTCTAGGTCCTTAACTTCTTCTATTCTAGCTGTAAAGGACCTTTGTACACTCTCTATTTGTGCAATATCCTTTTGATAGTGTGGGTACCATATCATATTGCAATATTCAAGTGGACTACGAACATATGTTTTATAAAGCATAATCATGTGTTCAGCTTTTCTTGTTTTGAAGTGCCGTAACAACATTCCCATTTTTGCTTTACATTTTGCCAACAGAATTGCTATTTGATCATTGCATAACATGTTCCTATTCATCATCACACCAAGGTCTTTAACTGCTTCCTTATTTGTGATTGTCTCATTATTAGGTCCCCTATATGCATATAGCTTTCCTTCTCTGTCTCCATAATTTATTGTTTCAAATTTATCAGAGTTAAATACCATCCTATTTACCTCTGCCCAATCATATACTTTGTTAAGGTCTCTTTGTAGAGCGTTCCTATCTTCATCACAAGTAATTTCTCTACTTATTCTTGTGTCATCAGCGAAACTACTCACTACCGAATCCTTAACATTACTGTCTATGTCTTCAATCATAATAACAAACAATATTGCAGCTAGCACCGTACCTTGTGGCACACCGGATATTACCTTGGTTTCATCCGATTTCTCATCGTTTGCAATAACTATCTGTTTTCTGTGTGTAAAAATTCTTTTAACCATCTTCCAACTTTATCTACGATATTGTGTTTTCTAATTTTCTTTGCTAATATATTATGGTCTACTTTGTCAAAAGCTTTTGCAAAGTCTAGATAAACCACATCTGTTTCATTTCCGCTTTTCATATTTTTGAATATGTTCTCACGGTGGACTAACAGTTGGGTTTGTGTACTTTTTCCGGGTACGAAACCGTGTTGTCCTATATTAAACAAATTATTTTTTATTAAATGTTTCATAATATTTTTCTTCATTACCCTTTCATACACTTTCATAATATGTGATGTTAGACTCACAGGCCTATAATTACTTGCCTCTAGTCTTGATCCACTTTTGAAAGTAGGGGTGATTATATGCTAAATTTGTTTTTGATCATCATAAATCTTGCCTGTATCTACACTTTGTCTTAATAATATTGCAAGTGGCTTTGCGATAGAATGAACTACTTTCTTTAACAAAGTAGCAGGGACTCCATCCGGCCCTGCAGCAGCTCCATTTTTAATTTCATTAATTGCCTGCACAATATCAGCTTCATTAATTTCTATGTCAGCTAAATATTCACTATTTTCGTCCCTTACTTCTATATCATTATCTTCATTATCTATTCTAGGGGTGAATTCTCTCTTATAATCGTTCTGCCAGTATGTTGTCAAACTTTGCCTCCTTTTTTTCATTCCGTTAAATCTCCCTTCAATTCTCAGAGGGCCTATTTCTATTCTTCTTTTATTCATCTTCTTCGCATATGAGTATAATAGTTTGGGGTTTTGCTTGATATTTAATAGGGTTTTTTCTTCCAAGTCCCGTTTTTCATTTTCTTTTGATTGTATAATCTTTTGTTCTGCATTTTCTATCTTACTCTTTAGTTCTATAACTTTCCATGCATTTTTTTCTTTTGCAAGACCTTTTTTCCACTTTCTGATTTTCTGGAACAAGATCCTTCTGTCTCTTGGTATGCATGAATGATGTTTACTTTTCTTCTTCGGTATATATTTATCCACTATTTTCTCCAATATTTTATATAATATCTCCGTATTTACCCTTATGTCATCACTTACGAAAATGTGATCCCAATCTTTGTTTAATTCTTCATTAATTTCTGACCATTTTATATTTTTACTGTAGAAGTTGTATTTTCCATATCCTTCCCACTTTTTCATTTCTTGCTTATCTCTATTTTCACTTGCGTTTGGAATGAACTGTTAATTCTATGACATTATGGTCTGAAATACTCGCATTATAAACTATTATTTCTTTAACATAATTCATCTCGTTCACAAATACTAGGTCTAAAGTATTTTCCTTTCTTGTTGGCAGGTGATTTATTTGTTGAATGTTGTATTCTAGTAGCATATCTAATAGCTTTTCAAATTGCCTCTTATCTTCTGCACTACTATTACTCTCTTTTTTATATGTATAAGTACAACCACAATCTCCTATTCGTTTTTCTTTTCCCATTTCTATGAAAGGAAAGTTGAAGTCACCAGAATAGGAGAATAGTCCAGTCCTTGTGATTTCTACATATATCATCCAATTTTTCAATTATTAAGTCAAACTCTTTAGTATTAGGAGGTCTATATATTACTATGTTCATCAATTTTTCAGATTCAAATTCTACCGCTATTAGTTCACATTCTGAGTTACTATATTTCTCATATATTTTTCCTTGTTTTTTGTCTTTCCCATATATTGCGGTTCCCCCTTGATTCCTATTTTTTCTATCTGATCTATAAGTTTGGAACCCTTTTATTTGATCATCATTCCCAGTCTCTTGGGAATACCAGGTTTCACTTATATTCATTATATCTATTTTCTTTTCATTTTGGGTTAGTTCTTCTAAGTACTCTATTTTTCTTTTTGAGTTACTCGTAACTAAACCCTGCGCATTCATCACTATGATGGTTTGCGTGTTTCTCTTTTCTCCTTCATTTAATAATGGTAGTAATAAGGATTTTCCCATGTCTCTTTCCTGTTCTGGTATGTTGTTCTTTTTTTCATTTCCAGAAATTCTGACATTAAAAAATCCAACTTTTCCATAATATTTGATCTTCCTTCATCATAATTATTCATTTTGTGTCTGAATCTGCAATTTTCTCCGTTTCTGCAATATCCTCTTGCATAATAAATACAGTTATCATCTCTTGAGTAGAATTTCGGAGCTGATGCTTTGAAATTTTTTGCTGACACCTCTGCATATCTCATTGGTGGTTTGCTTTTCTCTTTTACCTGATATTCTTGATTTCTCTCTTTATTTGTTTTTTCTTTCTTATTTTGGATTTTATTACTTGGTTGGTTATTTATTTGATTATGATTCATGGCTACAGGGTGCATATATTTGCATTTTTTGTCGAACTTACATCCTTTTCCTTCTTTTAGGTTTTACATATTTTTGGATGCAGATCTCTGCAATCATCCCCATAGCCATCTAAGTATGCACATTTACCATATATTTCATAGTTTTTGACATACCTTAGGATGTTTGTAGTAACATCTTTCTCCAAATCTGCAATTCCCTCTTTTCAAAAGGTTGCAGATTTTGTCTTTCTTGTCTATTATTTCCTCTTTCCCGTCATTGTGTAGATCTGGGTAGAGCCTCTTCGGGATTTGCTTTTCTGTTGTCATATCGTAATTTATTTCTTCGTAGGTATGCTGCTTTATTGCCTCATATGTAGTATCAATGAGTATCTCTGCATCCATACTTTTATCTTGTTCTTTTTTGTTTTCCTTATTTTTTCTGTCATTTCAGTTTTGTTTACTTCTCTTCCATTTTCCTCTTCTTCTTCTTCTTCCTTTTCCTCTTCTTCTTCATCCTCAACTATTTGTACATTCAATCTTGATTTAATAACATTGTCTATCCATGATAGACATGTTGAACAAAAAATTCTTGTATCTTTTCTCAAATCTTGCATTACCTCAGCACACTGTGGATGGGTCGGAATGTTGCATGCAGCACATTTTCTGATTAGGTTTTGTGGATTGACTATGCTATACCAAACCTACAACAGTTTGCATGCTTTTGGCATTCTTTTTCCTAATGCATCAATTAGGATATTCACAAGATTCACCTTATTCATTTTCTTTGTCGGAATATGTTGGTTTATGTATATTTTCTTTATGAGTCTCTTGACCACTTGGATTTTATTTGGAACTTCTTCAATTATTTTCAAGATGTTTTCATTAGATTTGTTCCAGTTTGAAGGATTATATCCTTCTAATATATCTATGAATGCTTTTGTATCTTTTTGGTTAGGACTGTTGCTGATTTCATAGATGAGAAATGCCAGTTCCCTTCCTGCTACCTCATCGTATTGCGAATCCGCCAAGCAAGCTAAATTACGCCACCTCTTCCCGCAGTTGGAACTTACTGCCATCTTGTTCTGATTTTCAGTATTACACTTGATAAACTAACTTAGAAGACGCTTTATCCTACTATTTTCACACTAATCTTATCACCGATAGTTCACGAACACTTCTAGATATTTCTCAAATTCTAGTCGTATGTTAAACTTGTGATATCTGTTGATTAATCTGACTTCACGCGGGTACGTCTCACCAAGCAAGATGGCTACTACGAGAGAGAGAGAGAGAAAGGCGTACCCTACAAATCTTCATCTTTTTAGGCAATATGAGCGTCTCCTTTGCGGTGCCTAATAGATATGTCACCCACCGCAGATGAGCTTAGTCAGGCCACACTTACTTCAAGTAGGTGAGACCGCATGAAAAAAAAAAATCTAATATCTTATGGTATCAACTTTTGTTCACTTTTAGAATCAATCATTCTTTTAAATGAATCCACTATAAGCTCCTTTATCACAGTGATTCTGATTCTGCTACATCGTAACAATATTCGGTTATGTGGTGACAAAATGATTTCTGAGAGAAATAATACTTCATCAAAAAAAAAATCTTGATGCTAAATATGTTGTTAACAGACGCGTGCATTTCAAAATAATCCTTTGAGAAAAATTCTAGTATTATATACTCCATTACAAAGATTGATGTTGGGCGTTTCATTAAAAATAAAAAAAAATTGGGGGTTTTTCGTAAAGATATATTTCGA
>NC_087201.1:22115500-22135500 GCF_015104395.2 Macrobrachium nipponense | reverse complement strand
ATATATATATATATATATATATATATATATATATATATATATATATATATATATATATATTATTGCATGCAACTGCGAATCTTACAAAAACACTTCTCCAGTTTCCTTCATCCCTTCTTATCTTCAAGGGGGAAAACATTGAGCTAAAGATGAAAACTGTGGCCATGTTAATCCATTTACAATTCATCCCTGACAGCTGTTTCAGCCCTCAACTCATGGCTACCATCAGGGCACAACTCGTTTCACTCTGGAACTTCGCTGCAATATATGGTTGAGCATGGCAAAGATTGCAAACGAGAATCGAAGGCCTGAAATTAACCAAGGTTCTCAGAAATCAGGATGAGAACTGAGAGGCGTCATTGGATTGTAATGACGTTTTCTTCTGATGAAGTAGAGAACAAAGTCTCCAGACACCTGGACATTCAAAGCAGACTGTCAGTGTGCGTTTCTTACCACTTTAGCAACGGCAAGTCGAAATTACCCAAAGTCTTTGTGAACATCAGTGAATTTGACAAGATCACAAAGAAGCAGTTTTCTATTTTGCTAATTTTAACCATTTGGACGTGCATGACCATTAGTAAAAAGATGTGTCAGCCACGTGATTACAAAAACTGTAGAACGTCCCTATTCGCATAAGTACCAGTACAGGACGTTCTACAATTTTTGAGAGAAAAATTAGCCCCCGCCCCCTATTCAGATCATTTCCAACTAGCCCTACATAAAATAATAAAGTTATTTGAGTTATGTGTCTCAAACAGAATGTCTTCTTATTCGGGGAAGTCATTCTGGAAACAAAAAATTTGGTTGCAGAATGGGCAGCCCTTTAAGTCCTGTTTTAGCCAACCTCGGAATGGAATATTTTGAAACTGTGAAAATAAATGCAATAAAACCTCACAGGTGGAGCAGTTTTAACGAATTTCTTTTAAAATTAAATGCATTAGTGCCCAGCATCAAATTCAAAGCTGAATGGGAAGCCATCAAAATTGCTTATTGCTTTAATTGAGGTTTTATTAATTAGAAACATGACAGAATGGAAATTTACCGTACACAGAAAACCAAAAATTTCACTTTCATACATTCCCTATTTTAGTTATCATGACATTTCTGTCCAGATTGGCATAACCAGCAATTTATTTTTAAGAGCCTTACAGATTTGCTCCCTAGATTTCCTGGAAAAGGAACTTGAACTAATCCATAAGCAGCTGTCATCTTTAAAGCACCAAGACCATAAGATTGAGAAAGCAACCCATAAAGCTAACATAATATTCTACTGTCCTCCTCAAAAAACAAGACTAGAGAGATACCCAACACTAAAATCAAACTCCCACACCTTGACAGCATTAAGACGTTGACACTGACACTTGGAATCTCTACATAATCCTTTTGCCTTAACTTACCTAAATACCTTAGCCAAATCTTTGATTAGCCTCCAACAAAAGCAAGTCTCCAAAGACACAGAAGTACACGAAATCCCTTGCCTCGACGGTGACCGATCCTACATCGGTTTTACAGGCAAATCACTCCTCCAGAGATTAATATAATATAAACATTCAGTAACGTATGGCCAACAGAGCTTAGCTATTTTTATTCACATAAATAATCATAATCATAGAATAAATTGGAATTCATTGTGCATAATTTATAGCGGCAATTGTCAGTTCAATGGCCAGATGGTAGAATCAATACAGATTAAATAAAGATATAAAATAAACCTCTCAAAAGGAGCTTGGGATTCAGATGTTATAAATAAGATCTTCCTCCAACCAGCAATTAAGATTAAGAAGCTGTCAACTGGAGTGGTTTAGCAGCTGACCTCTGGAACTCTTGGTATAAATACCAATTTTCTGTGATTCTTTCCTCATTTATTACCTGTCTGTAGAGGGAAACAGTTGTCCTCTGAAATATATAACATTAATTATCTACCTTTTGGCATTCTTATGGGCTACTTATATTAGATGGAATTCTGTTTTAACAGAAAATATTTCACAGTTTCATATGTTTTATGTATATATATATATATATATAGATATATATATATATATATATATATATATATATATATATATATATATTTATACTCACTTATTTATGATCAGATACGTGTGTACATGTGTACATTTAGTTTAGACTAAAAACCAATAGGCACGCTTAAACAGCTACACCACAATGGCGTGGATTTGTCCATTCCAGTTCAAGTAAATTTATATAACTTCAGTAGATACACATACATATGAGCACAAGTAGAGCTATAGTCTTCGTAGTTTAGTGGTTAAGCTTAACTAGAGTCTTATATATCAGGTGTGAGTTCGAATCCTGGCACGGGCATCAGAGTTTCTTCATTTGTCTCTTCATTTAGGTATTATGCTTTGCGGTGACGAGCACATCCCCCCCCCCCCGCAAAAGTCTGACGAAACCTTGATGTTTAAAAATGTCGTTGAGAAGCTCATGTATCCCATCTCAGTTTATGGAAGGGAAATAAACTGGGAGAGAGATGAGAATATTGAGCCAATTATCCTTTAACAAACAATAGTGTTGGTGCTAAATAAAGATAAAACAAAAAAAAAACCTCTGAGGATGAGGAGAAAGAGAGAATTGGTTGAACAGATTTCAGGAAGGTTAGAAGGAGAAAAAATTAATGTCCTGGAGTTGTAATTATTTTAGATACACAGATCTGCGTGCCACTTAGTACTCTGGGTTTGAGACAACTTAGTGACCATATAAACTCACATATTTATTTAATAGTAACAATATAATATATATATATATATATATATATAGTATATATATATATATATATATATATATATATATGCTTGTGTGTGTGTGTGTGAATCACGAAAATATGGAACGTGGTAAATATATAAATAAAGACAAAATCTATGAAGGAAAGAGAAACGATGTAGGATACTTTGTCCTTTACTGTCTATGTTCGTGCGTGTGTGAGTTTGTATGTGCATGTTTATATTATTAGCTCCAACTTTGTGCAATTTAAAGAGCCCCTGTGAAATTTCACATTCAAGTCTAATCTGTGCCTTCACTTCCACAAATCTTCGCTCATCATTATAAAGTTCTCATAAGGCAACTTTTAGTCCGTTATTCCTCTCGGTACCCGGAGGAGCCCAGCAGATATCATAACGTAAAAATAACTTCGAGGAATGGTGCGGACATCCAGGCAAGCTATCTCCACCTCCATATCAGCGTTATCTTATCTGCATTTGAGACTTCCTTTCTCTTATGGTATCGTTTTTCACAGTATCGTGGCTCTCTCTTTCCTACCTCCTAATATTTCTTTTGTAGCTTTATTCTGAAGTCGAAGAAATCTATTTCATATATAGTTTCATTTTCATACCACGACTCACGTCGGTATGGGATCTCGTATCGTACTAGAGTGTCATATACAATTTCAATCTCTCTGATTTAAAAACTATACTTTGCATGCCCATTTTTTGACTCGCCTGTTTTATATTTCACAGAAATCCACATTAAGACATTATTATTCCTCACGTTTACTACAAATTCACCTGACACAGCACCGTTGGCCTTCATGGATAATATTTAATTAGCCTTACATATTTTAGCACGAATACTATAGTGATTCTGACTCCCATAACATTGGTCTATGGGCGCTGCCAAATACCTTCTCGTAATCAACAAATGCCATCAGAAGGGGAATTTCAAGTACCAGATACTACTAAACAATTTATCCTGAGTCAAATTTCT
Source organism: Macrobrachium nipponense (assembly GCF_015104395.2). NCBI lineage: Eukaryota > Metazoa > Arthropoda > Malacostraca > Decapoda > Palaemonidae > Macrobrachium > Macrobrachium nipponense. Next base: position 22,131,780 of record NC_087201.1, on the reverse strand, counting down.
GGCTTTTTAAAGCCATCTCGTTCATCGCTAGTCATTTTATCAATTTCTTTCTTCAGTCTGCTTTCCATTCTAGTTTTCTTTATTATTGATTCCTCTTCAAAAACTCTTCATTATTTATCATTCATTATGTATTAGTACAGCATCAAATAATTGATCGGAATAATACAAGTGTTCTTTATGTAAATTTTTGTGAAATATTGAACAGGCGAGTGAAAAAATGTTCCCCATACAGCATAACTTTGGTGACTACGCTAACATCAGTGCCTTTCCCTGAATATATAGATAGTATTAACAAAATTATCTTAACGCCCTTCTTTAAGACATCCTCTGTTCTTTCTTCTTGTACTTTGTTTAACTTCACTTCTCAGACTAGGAGTACTTAGGATTCTATTTTCCATCCTCCAACTTCTCCCAGAAAATGTTCTTCAGTTTCCTTTTCCTTTTGTTTACTGTATCCCAGTTTTCATCCAAGGTTTCTGCGTGATACCTGATATCCCAGTCCTTCTCTCCGGCAAGCTGATATACATCACTGATGGCCAACCAATCTTTGGTTGTCTGCCCCTTCTTCCATATGGGTTCTCAAACTACAAAACTATTTGATAGAGGATCACCATCAACCTTCATTGTACCAAACTTAGATACTTCGTCAATCTTTTTACTGAGTGGGTTATTTTCAACAGAGTGTGACAATGACAAGTTAGTGATCACTGTGGCATTTGTTCTTCTGTGGTTCCTGACATTCCTCATCATTCTTTTCTTCTTCTTTTTCGTGGTTCATGGCTCTTTGATCTATTTGATATCTGACAGCCATCTGGAGATGTCCAATTGTATTTACGGATGCCCTTGTGTTGGAAAATGCAGCGGCAAATGCAATATTATTGCAGAACAGAACTTTTCATTTTCGTTGAAGTTCTCCCATCGCCATGCTAACTTATTACATCCTTCATCATTCATTAGTTCTTCTAACACTTAGACTAACATCCCTAACAGCAATTTTCGTAACTTTTTCTAGTATTTCATATACGACGATATGTAATTATATTTATATAAGTGTATATGTGTGTGTGTACTGATCCTACCTAGCTAGTTTTTACCCATGTGAATTATTTTCTAAAATTATCAGAAATCTGAATGACGATCTCCACACCCATACTTTAAAGAATGTGACCTTAGGCTTTATCTGTTTAGGGTCTATTATTAGCAGCATATGGTAAAGAGTTTGCTTCAGTTTCTAGATCCTATACATGTCGAGATGGTCAAGGTGTACTGGAATAACTTCACCATCAACAGTTAAGTATATCTTAGTTTAACCAGACCACTGAGCTGATTAACAGCTCTCCTAGGGCTGGCCCGAAGGATTAGATATTTTTACGTGGCTAGGAACCAATTGGTCACCTAGCAACGGGACCTACAGCTTATTGTGGGATCCAAACCACACTAAATCGAGAAAGGAATTTCTATCACCAGACATAAATTCCTCTGATTCCGCTTGGCCGAGCCGGGATTCGAACTTCGGACCACCGGATTGGCAGCCGAGCGCGAAAACCACTCGTCCAGCGAGGAACTTTCACCATCAACAACTTCTCTGTTGATACTTGGGGTGAGACTTATTCTTTCACGCTGAATGGGGTTAAAATGAATAGGAAATGGAAGATCAGACGGGCTATTGTGATGCATACTTGGAAGCATTAAACCCAACATCAAATTTTGACAAAGTACTGACAAATGGAGTCAGTCAGCAGTGAACTATTGTGGTATTCACCAATGAATCAATTTCCCCGGGGAATTAAAAAGTCAGTTCTATATAGGATTCCATAATATCATAGATGAAACACTATGGATGTATGGAGGATGTCATAAGTTAGCAAGGCAAGAAAAGACGTACTCGAAAATATTGGGTTCTGCGTTGCTCAAAACTTCGTAATTACCTGTAAGAGAAGCGAGATGTTTTCGCTGTGACAGTGTGATACGGTTATGTCCAAGGCCTATACAAAGTTTTGTATAGGCCTTGGTTATGTCAAAACTGTTCCTTACTATCGTTTTTATCAGAGTATTTCCTGCTCATTGTTTATAATAATTATTATCATTATTTTTATTGATTTAAATCAAGTGGTACGTGTATAAACTCGTCCTTCGGCAGTCATTCTGAAATTAGTAATTTAAGAATTTCACTATATGAGTATTATCTCAGTACTTTACTGGGAGTTAAGGTGATAGGATATATATATATATATATATATATATATATATATATATATATATATATATATATATATAGTATTATATAAAATTCTTAGTCCATCCTTCAGGCTGGTAGATTAAGTTCGGGATTTGCGTATATACAAAGGAAACTACAGATAATGGAGAATAGAAGGTAAACCCCAAACTTTTGTCACGTTTTTTGCTGTATATGTGCATACTCGTAAAATATATTATAAGAGAACACTTTTCTATTATCACACGTTACCATTATCAAGAAAAGATCCCAAAGGTTTTAACCTATTCCCAACAAAACTATGAGGCAATTAAAAAGGAAGAACAAAAATGAGAGAACACACACACAGTACTGTGACACTTCTACAATAAAAAGTATTTTATCAAATGCGAGGGAAACGAGCAAGAGCAGCATTGTGATAAATGGGGGAATTTGAACCATAAACTGCATCATGTGGTGACAACATGGGCCAACCAATTCTATCGTTTTATGACCTTCATTCACGCGTCTAGGCTGATGTTTCATTTATTTGTTTATTCATTTTTATTTTAGGAAGGCGGGGAGGAGCCTGCTGTAAACTTCGAAAGAATGTTCATTTCGAATAACCGCAGATAAGGAGATAATGTTACCACTGTATATATATATATATATATATATATATATATATATATATATATATATATATATATGTATGGATGAATGTACGTGTTTGTATGTGTCACATACACTTTGAAACTCATTGGGCAATGTGGGAAGATGTGGGAAAGGATGAAATGTCTATACATAGTTTTTGAAGTCGCTGAGATGATTAGTGGCACTCCCGATGCCCTAAGTCCAAGTCAGCCCAATAGGGAAGCAAGGTGAGAAGGGGTGGAAAAGTGGAGACATGGAACAAAAACGAAAATGACATATATCAGTATCTAATTGAGAAAATTGAATATGAAACTTTTGTTAGGGCACATAGGATCAGATTTTATCACAACTTAATTTCAGTTAGCATAGGGAAATACAGAATCATGATTAATCTTCTCTTTGACTCTTATGTTGCCTGGCAATCTTACAATTAGCTCCGTTTTCCACTTCTTTGTCTAGTAATTTACTACAGTAATATCGAATTTTCTTTGGGATTTGTATTGATATCTGTTTATTTTTTTATAATTATGGATATTTTTACAGTCATCATAGACCTGGATAGGTTCACTCATTGTTAATGCCATGGATAAAAAAGTTTGTACAGCGGACTCTTTTGAATTCCAAAATATCAGCGAATTCATGTGGGTTAAGTCTGTTCTAAATGGCTCTCTTCCCCCTGTATTTGGATGTCGTCTGAATTTACTTTGCCTTGTTACAAGTATAATTTCACTTGCAGGCTGATTAATGGAACCTGGTTACAGTATCCTGCAGTACGAGAGTTTCACATCGCAACTTCAAAAAATCGTTCGTCGCAGCGGACGACGGCAGTCGAGTAACAACCGCCTACAATGTGAAAAGGAATAAGCACCATGATGGCTTTCTTCGACCGACACCGTATCTCGTCGTTAATCTCGTTTTAATGCCGAACGCTCCGGCGGCTGTCGGAATCGACTACAAAGGGACATACTTCCGACAACTTACGACCCGAAGGATATTCAACTCTACTTTGCTGGTGAAGGACTCGTGCTGGGATGGTTTTATTCATTGCGAACGTAATCGTAGCTTAGGATGCAGAGAATAAGTATGAGCGCAAAATAGAACGTTGGATCCTGCCCAGGCAAATTTTCCCCTTGTTTTACCCATTGAAAAAGGCCGTTTCATTTGGCTATAGGTGGTTGTCTGGAACTGTGTAATGGACGAAAAGTTGTTCGAAAGCTAGTTAAATGTGAAGTAGTATAACCTCGGTCATGTATCCTATATATATAAATGATCATAAATAACAGAATCGAAATATATTTTTTTTTGCGTGTACGCACTAGGAATCTATATATAAATGATCATAAATAACAGAATCGAAATATATCTTTGCGTGTATGCATAGGAATCTATTTAAAGTGCACATATATTAATCATAATTATATTCAATCCCATATACCAGATGTATAAACAAATCAGGTAGCCTATAATCAATCTGTAACCTTTTATCTTACCAATATCTGCGTTTATTTATGATTTAGTATATGGATTAATGAATCAGATATATAACATTTAGCATAAAAATCAACGAATCAATCAGCATAAACATTAATAATTTTATCAATTCATATATGAAATTTTTTATCAGTTAAAATATGATTTTTATCATGTTAATCTTCATTCTATGCAATTGTCAGAGTACATTAGTATTTTCTGTAGCATAAGTATCTTAATGAGATGAAGTGAAAAACTGTATCAGTATATATCACGTGATCACTATTATTTACGAATATCATATGCATTTTATGTCTAATATTTTATTACTTGAATCTGTATTTGTGTACACCATTATTTTTTTACTTATAAGTATTTTATATATCTATATATATTCACATAGTGTCTGTATCACACTCCTATAAGTCAAATGCAAGTCAAGTTTGAGTAATATTCAGTAGTTGGTTTTGGTAGCTGACCGAGCTAATGTAAGTGTTTACATAATAAAAATATGGAATGTTAGTCCATATATATAAAAGACTAAAACTAAAGAGGTCAACCAGATTGCTTGCAGGAATGTGATCAGACTAGAGACGCTAAAGATGACGTATACCCTAAAGTATGTAGGCTAAGTTGACATGCCGTCATCTGTGGTCATTCATTTGTTTTGAAACAGTCCAAGCTCCCTGCTTGAGACAACTACCGCGACCTATAATTCAAACGGCCTACGTGATCTGTAGCGTGTCTCATTTGATTGTGTGTTCGTATGTAACTATGTCATCTGATAGTATGTTCATATGTTCGAGCTACTATCTGCTTCCTTCATAACTTGTAACAGAGATGTAGAACAAAGCAGAACAGAGTTAGCTATCGTCATTAGAAGACCTGTATCTCTTTACCTAAGCTTTATCATGTAGAGAGAACAGAAGTAGCCATCATCATTGGCAGAAGCGATCAAGCTATCGTTATTAGAAGACTTGTACAATCATATCTGATCTTCAGCATGTAAAACTTCAGAAGAATATATATATTTTTATACTTCGTGTTTTCTACAAGAACCTCCTCACCATGAGTTTAACACATCGTCGTCATAAACAAGAAGATAATCCCGACTTCGTAAGTGATCTACAAACCCCAAGACACTCCCATGAAGATGGAAGTGCAATACCAACCGACTTAGCGTAAGATTATCGCAAGTCTAACATTACCTCATAGGGCGCCTTATCATACAAGGCAACAGCCCTAAAATATATATATATATATAAGAGCCTTACGGGGTAGATATTAGAACCGGACTCCTTAAAGAGACCTTAGATTTCCACATTTCAAAGAGCTGACAGATATTTGAAATCCTTCCTCTCCAATACTGAAATATTGGTAGGCTTCCTGTATACTATTACTACTTTTGTTTATTATGCAACCCAGAAAAGTAGTTCCTTCTACTACTGTCTTTCGTGAATTTTATTGATGAGTCAAGTTCATTTCGAAAGAACGTATTTGCATCTTTGTTCCTTGATCAAATATTTATATATTTTTTTCGTCAAATACCGAATTACACTGCCTTGCGTGGATTAATTGTTTGATTATTTTGCTTCCAAATTCCATCTAAAGATGGTTTAAAACTGGAGATTTAGGGTTACCCATAGCAATATCAAATTGTTTAGAGTAAAATTTCCCATTGAATTCAAGTGTACATTCTTTTACACTTTTTAATTTACTCTATTAAGAAGTCTTCGAAAATGGTATTATGTGGGTCTTTATCACTGCATATCAAGTTGTTGTTTCCTTAGTTTGACCGAAATTACTGCTCACACGATCTTCGGGGTTTCAAAATAACTGGTGCACCACATTTGTCAGCTTTCGGAACGTATGGGCTGTATTTGTACCACTTAAACATTGATGGCAGCCATTATTCTCAAAGAAGTTTAGCGCCTGTTCATGTCTGTGTGAGTGTGTGTCTGAGTAGACAATGCCCGTGACCATGTTACCTTTTCGCTGTCACTGTCACTAAAGTTTTCTGAATGCATGGTCCTTTAGACCACACTTTTTTTCTGCCTTCCTGGCAAAGGCGTACGATCAATTTCTTCCCCATATTCCGAGGAAGCATGCAGGATGGATACATAAGGGTAAATATAACAGTATAAACAGGGAAATGGTGGTTGTGATTCCTTATTAACTCTTAAGCAAACTAGGAACTGATGCAGCCTGTGTTATCAGGCCAGGAGGGGGTCGGGGGCGTCAAACGACCGCCCCCCAAAATTTCTGGATGTCCATATTTTCTGTGATTATCATTTTCACTACACTGTACTTACAAAGTAATAAATAACAATCGTTTGTTTTTTTTGGCAAGTCTTTTTTTTTTTATAAACATTAAAATCATTTAACATTTATTGAAGAAAAGGTTCAGTTTTGGGAAAAAAGAGCCCCCCCCCCCCCCCCCCCCCCCCCCCCCCCCCCCCCCAACATACCCACAAAAAAACTCTAGGTACGGGCCGGGTTATCTCAGTTTGGTCTTTCGAACTGGAGCTTAATTACGGCGTCTATATTTATGGTTATACTCACGTGAATGCTGCAAAGTTCTACCAAAACTTTTGTCCACTTCCATAGAATTGCACAGAAAGAAAGAATAGAAAGAATTTCCTTATAAATCGCAAATCACACAAGCTTGCTGGGTAAGCAGACTCACCTCAAGCATAGCACACGACCAAGTGATATGAAATTGCGAGAGACGGAGCAGCACTGAATCTCGAAGCAACTGGCTGAGAGAGATTAAAGTCTAAATGCGTCAGAATCTCGCTGTAAAAAAACGGAAACTGAGGCGCGATACTTCTCGATAGAAATAGGTAAAACGTGCATAAATTCACCTTGAAAGAGCTGGAATGAGACATTTGGGTGCAAAATAATTATTCTAAAAAGCAAAGGAGGGAGAAGCCAGCATAAAGCTTTCTTATCTGTTCGTGGGGCGAACCACACCATCCCGGCTTCGTGGTGACAGAAGTTACAGAGTTATCGCCCCACTAAATTAAACCGCCAGAGTGCCAGAACTGTTACCCATCTGGATAATGCATAATGCAGCCTTACCCAATTTTCGCTTCAGTTAAGCAAATCTTTCGCTTGCGAAATGGATTTAGATAACGTTCAAATGGTGATGATAACTATGGAGTAAGGTAGATATCATCATTGCTTTTTATTCTTTCCCTCTCTTGGAGGAGCGCGGAGGCACCGGTAGTTGGCACAGATGTTTCATGAACGTCTAAAATAAATAAACGAAAAACTGCGATGTAAGAGACGTCAATCATTTGCGGTAAGTCACACACCGACAGAAATGAATTAGACTTACGCATAAACAAGTTGTTGTATAATCTAGCATATATATATATATATATATATATATATATATATATATATATATATATATATATATATATATATAAAACACGACCTCATTAGTTGGTTATCTAGCGTAGATAATTATTCAAAACAAGTTACAAGCTTTCCCAGGAATGCTTGTAATTTTCTTTTAATAAATATCTCCGCTTGATACCATCCACTTTCAATGGGATCCTGTTAGTAGTTAGTAATTGCATTAATGCACAGAACAATTGTGTAAATTATATATATATATATATATATATATATATATATATATATATATATATATATATCTATATATATATATATATATATATATATATATATATATATATATATATATATATATATATATATATATATATTATTGCATGCAACTGCGAATGTTACAAAAACACTTCTCCTGTTTCCTTCATCTCTTCTTATCTTCAAGGGGGAAAACTTTGAGCTAAAGATGAAAACTGTGGCCATGTCATCCCATTTATAATTCATCACTGACAGCTGTTTCAGCCCTCAACTCATGGCTACCATCAGGGCACAACTCGTTTCACTCTGGAACTTCGCTGCAATATATGGTTGAGCATGGCAAAGATTGCAAACGAGAATCGAAAGCCTGAAATTAACCAAGGTTCTCAGAAATCAGGATGAGAACTGAGAGGCCTCATTGGATTGCAATGACGTTTTCTTCTGCTGAAGTAGAGAACAAAGTCTCCAGACACCTGGACATTCAAAGCAGACGGCCCGTGTGCGTTGCTTACCACTTTAGCAACGGCAAGCCGAAATTACCCAAAGTCTTTGTGAACATCAGTGAATTTGATAGGATCACAAAGAAGCAGTTTTCTATTTTTGCTAATTTTAACATTTGGACGTGCATGAGCCATTCAGTAAAAGATGTGTCAGCCACGTGATTACAAAAACTGTAGAACGTCCCTATTCACATAAGTACCAGTACAGGACGTTCTACAATTTTTGAGAGAAAAATTAGCGCCCTATTCAGATCATTTCCAACTACCCCTACATAAAATAATAAAGTTAGTTGAGTTATGTGTCTCAAACAGTGTCTTCTTATTCGGGGAAGTCATTCTGGAAACAAAAAATTTGGTTGCAGAATGGGCAGCCCTTCAAGTCCTGTTTTAGCCAACCTCGGCATGGAATATTTTGAAACTGTAAAAATAAATGCAATAAAACCTGACAGGTGGAGCAGTTTTAACGAATTTCTTTCAAAATTAAATGCATTAGTGCCCAGCATCAAATTCAAAGCTGAATGGGAAGCCATCAAAATTGCTTATTGCTTTAGTTGAGCTTTTATTAATTAGAAACATGACAGAATGGAAATTTACCGTATACAGAAAATCAACAATTTCACTTTCATACATTCCCTATTTTAGTTATCATGACATTTCTGTCCAGATTGGCATAGCCAGCAATTTGTTTTTAAGAGCCTTACGGATTTGCTCTCCAGATTTCCTGGAAAAGGAACTTGAACTAATTCATAAGCAGCTGTCATCTTTAAAGCACCAAGACCATATGATTGAGAAAGCAACCCATAAAGCTAACATAATATTCTACTGTCCTCCTCAAAAAACAAGACTAGAGAGATACCCAACAATAAAATAAAATTCCCACACCTTGACAGCATTAAGACGTTGACACGACACTTGGAAACTCTACATAATCCTTTTGCCTTTACTTACCTAAATACCTTAGCAAATCTTTGATTAGCCTCCAACAAAAGCAAGTCTCCAAAGACACAGAAGTCACGAAATCCCTTGCCTCGACCGTGACCGATCCTACATCGGTTTTACAGACAAATCACTCCTCCAGAGATTAATATAGTATAAGCATTCAGTAACATATGGCCAACAGAGCTCAGCTATTTTTATCCACATAAATAATCATAATCATAGAATAAACTGGAATTCATTATGCATAATTTATAGTAGCAATTGTCGGTTCAATGACCAGATGGTAGAATCAGTACAGATTAAATAAAGATATAAAATAAACCTCTCAAAAGGAGCTTGGGATTCAGATGTTATAAATATGATCTTCCTCCAACCAGCAATTAAGATTAAGAAGCTGTCAACTGGAGTGGTGTAGCAGCTGACCTCTGGAACTCTTGGTATAAATACCAATTTTCTGAGATTCTTTCCTCATTTATTACCTGTCTGTAGAGGGAAACAGTTGTCCTCTGAAATATATAACATTAATTATCTACCTTTTGGCATTCTTATGGGCTTTAACTTATTATTAATATGGAATTCGGTTTTAACAGAAAAATATTTCACAGTTTCATATGTTTTATGTATATATATATATATATATAGATATATATATAGATATATATATATATAGATATTTATCTCGCTTATTTATGATCAGATACGTGTGTACATGTGTACATTTAGTTTAGACTAAAAACCGATAGGCGCTTCACAAATACACCACAATAGCGTGGATTTGTCCATTCCAGTTTCAAGAAAATTTATATAACTTCAGCAGATACACATACATATGAGCACAAATAGAGCTATAGTCTTCGTAGTAGTGTTTAGTGCTTAAGCTCAACTAGAGTCTCATATATCAGGTGTGAGTTCGAATCCTGGCACGGGCATCAGAGTTTCTTCATTTGTCTCTTCATTTAGGTATTATGCTTTGCGGTGACGAGCACATCCGAAAAGTGTGACGAAATCTTGATGTTTAAAAGTGTCGTTGAGAAGCTCATGTATCCCATCTCAGTTTATGGAAGGGAAACTGGGATGAGAGAAGAGAATATTGAGCCAATTATCCTTTACAACAATAGTGTTGGTGCTAAATAAAGATAAAAAAAAAAAACTCTAAGGATGAGGAGAAAGAGAGAATTGGTTGAACAGATTTCAGGAAGGTTAGAAGGTGAAAAAATTAATGTCCTGGAGTTGTAATTATTTTAGATACACAGATCTGCGTGCCACTTAGTACTCTGGGTTTGAGACAACTTAGTGACAATATAAACTCACAGATTTATTTAATAGTAACAATATATATAAGATAACACATATATATATAATATATATATAATATATATATATACTATATATATATATATAATATAGATGCTTGTGTCGTGTTGTGAATCACGAAAATATGGAACGTGGTAAATATATAAATAAAGACAAAATCTATGAAGGAAAGAGAAACGATGTAGGACTGTTTGTCCTTTACTGTCTATGTTCGTGCGTGTGTGAGTTTGTATGTGGATGTTTATATTATTAGCTCCAACTTTGTGCAATTTAAAGAGCCCCTGTGAAATTTCACATTCAAGTCTAAACTGTGCCTTCACTTCCACAAATCTTCGCTCATCATTATAAAGTTCTCATAAGGCAACTTTTAGTCCGTTATTCCTCTCGGTACCCGGAGGAGCCCAGCAGATATAACGTAAAAATAACTTCGAGGAATGGTGCGGACATCCAGGCAAGCTATCTCCACCTCCATATCAGCGTTATCTTATCTGCATTTGAGACTTCCTTGCTCTTATGGTATCGTTTTTCACAGTATCGTGGCTCTCTATTTACTACTTCCTAATATTTCTTTTGTAGCTTTATTCTGCAGTCGACGAAATCTATTTCATATATAGTTTCATTTTCATACCACGACTCACATCGGTATGGGATCTCATATCGTACTAGAGTGTCATATACAATTTCTATCTCTCTGATTAAAAACTATACTTTGCATGCCCATTTTTTGACTCGCCTGTTTTATATTTCACAGAAATCCACATTAAGACAGTATTATTCCTCATGTTTACTGCAAATTCACCTGACACAGCACCGTCGGCCTTCATGGATAATATTTAATTAGCCTTACATATTTTAGCACGAATACCATAGTGATTTCTGACCTCCCATAACATTGGTCTATGGGCGCTGCCAAATACCTTCTCGTAATCAACAAATGCCATCAGAAGGGGAATTTCAAGTACCAGATACTACTAAACAATTTATCTTGAATCAAATTTCTGGCTTTTTAAAGCCTTCTCGTTCATCGCTAGTCATTTTATCAATTTCTTTCTCCAGTCTGCCTTCCATCCTAGGTTTCTTTATTACTGATTCCTCTTCAAAAACTCTTCATTATTTATCATTCATTATATATTAGTACAGCATCAAATAATTGATCGGAATAATACAAGTTTTCTTTATGTAAATTTTTGTGAAATATTGAACAGGCGAGTGAAAAAATGTTCCCCATACAGCATAACTTTGGTGACTACGCTAACATCAGTGCCTTTCCCTGAATATATAGATAGTATTAACAAAATTATCTTAACGCCCTTCTATAAGACATCCTCTGTTCTTTCTTCTTGTACTTTGTTTAACTTCACTTCTCAGACTAGGAGTACTTAGGATTCTATTTTCCATCCTCCAACTTCTCCCAGAAAATGTTCTTCAGTTTCCTTTTCCTCTTGTTTACTGTATCCCAGTTTTCATCCAAGGTTTCTGCGTGATACCTGATATCCCAGTCCTTCTCTCCGGCAAGCTGATATACATCATGAATGGCCAACAATCTTTGGTTTGTCTGACCCCTTCTTCCATATGGGTTTCGCAAACTAAAAAACTATTTGATAGAGGATCACCATCAACCTTCATTGTACCAAACTTTTTACTGAGTGGGTTATTTTCAACTTGGGTGTGACAATGACAAGTTTAGTGATCACTGTGGCATTTGTTCTTCTGTGGTTCCTGACATTCCTCATCATTCTTTTCTTCTTCTTTTTCGTGGTTCATGGCTCTTTGATCTATTTGATATCTGACAGCCATCTGGAGATGTCCAATTGTATTTACGGATGCCCTTGTGTTGGAAAATGCAGCGGCAAATGCAATATTATTGCAGATCAGAACTTTTCATTTTCGTTGCAGTTCTTCCATCGCCTTGCTAACGTATTACATCCTTCATCCTTATTAGTTCTTCTAACATTTGCACTAACATCCCTAACAGCAATTTTCGTAACTTTTTCTAGTATTTCATATACGACGATATGTAATAATATTTATATAAGTGTATACGTGTGTGTACTGATCCTACCTAACTAGTTTTTAATCATGTTAATTATTTTCTAAAATGATCAGAAATCTGAATGACGATCTCCACACCCATACTTTAAAGTCTGTGACCTTAGGCTCTATCTGTTTAGGGTCTATTATTAGCAGCATATGGTAAAGAGTTTGCTTCAGTTTCTAGATCCTATACATGTCGAGATGGTCAAGGTGTACTGGAATAACTTCACCATCAACAGTTAAGTATATCTTAGTTTAACCAGACCACTGAGCTGATTAACAGCTCTCCTAGGGCTTGCCCTGAAGGATTAGATATTTTTACGTGGCTAGGAACCAATTGGTCACCTAGCAACGGGACCTACAGCTTATTGTGGGATCCGAACCACACTAAATCGAGCAATGAATTCTATCACCAGAAATAAATTCCTCTGATTTCGCGTTGGCCGAGCCGGGATTCGAACTTCGGACCACCGGATTGGCAGCCGAGCGCGAAAACCACTCGTCCAGCGAGGAACTTTCACCATCAACAACTTCTCTGTTGATACTTGGGGTGAGACTTATTCTTTCACACTAAATGGGGCTAAAATGAATAGGAAATGGAAGATCAGACGGGCTATTGTGATACATACTTGGAAGCATAAACCTAACATCAAATTTGGACAAAGTACTGACAAATGGAGGCAGTCAGCAGTGAACTATTGTGGTATTCACCAATGAATTAATTTCCTGGGGGAATTAAAAAGTCAGTTCTATATAGGATTCCATAATATCATAGATGAAACACTATGGATGTATTATGGAGGATGTCATAAGTTAGCAAGGCAAGAAAAGAACGTACACGAAAATATTCGGTTCTGCATTGCTCAAATCCTTGTAGTTGCCTGTAGGAGAAGCGAGATGTTTTCGCTGTGACAGTGTGATACGGTTATGTCCAAGGCCTATACAAAGTATGTTTTATTAGAGTATTTCATCCTCATTGTTTATGATATAGTTATTATCATTATTCTTATTGATTTAAATCAAGTGGTACGTGTTTAAACTCGTCCTCGGCAGTCATCCTGAAATTAGCAATTAAAGAATTGCACTATATGAGTATTATCCCAGTACTTTACTGGGGGTTGAATGTTGATCAGATATATATATATATATATATATATATATATATATATATATATATATATATATATATATATATCGAGCTACAATGTCCTTTAATATCTAATTCGCTCTACCTCGGAATTAATATATTTTCATATATGCTTAACCGAAGGGGAATTTTTTCTCGATAATAGATTTACCTGTACTTGGGCGCAAACGCAGGTACATTATAAATCCAGGAACGTCAGTGGAAGCTATACCACTCAACCACCGCGAGAGGCTTAAAGGTTAATGCCGTCTCTCACCTCAAATACTTTCTCGCGCTGAAGTATTTGTTGGTTTGGAGACAACATCAACCCGCCTCGACTCCGGTAGTTAAGTAGCGCTTTTGACAACACGTAGCATTTACATAAGTCATATATATATATATTATATATATATATATATATATATATAGTATATATAAAATTCTTAGTCCATCCTTCAGGCTTGTAGATTAAGTTCGGGATTTGCGTATATACAAAGAAAACTGCAGATAATGGAGAATAGAAGGTAAACCCCAAACTTTTGTCACGTTTTTTTTTTTTTTTGCTGTATATGTGCATACTCGTAAAATATATTATAAGAGAACACTTTCCTATTATCACACGTTACCATTATCAAGAAAAGATCCAAAGGTTTTACCTATCCCAACAAAACTATGAGGCAATTAAAAAGGAAGAACAAAAATGAGAGAACACACACAGTACTGTGACACTTCTACAATAAAAGGTATTTTATCAAATGCGAGGAAAAGAGCAAGAGCAGCATTGTGATAAATGGGGGAATTTGAGCCATAAACTGCATCGTGTGGTGACAACAAGGGCCAACCAATTCTATCGTTTTATGACCTTCATTCACGCGTCTAGGCTGATGTTTCATTTATTTGTTTATTCATTTTTATTTTAGGAAGGCGGGGAGGAGCCTGCTGTAAACTTCGAAAGAATGTTCATTTCGAATAACCGCAGATAAGGAGATAATGCTACCACTGCATATATATATATATATATATATATATATATATATATATATATATATATATATATATATATGGATGAATGTACGTGTTTGTATGTGTCACATACACTTTGAAACTCATTGGGCATTGCGGGAAGATGGTGGGAAAAGGGTGAAATGTCTACTACATAGTTTTTGAAGTCGCTGAGATGATTAGTGGCACTCCCCATGCCCTAAGTCCAAGTTCAGCCTGATAGGGAATCAGGGTGAGAAGGGGTAGAAAAGTGGAGACATGTAAAAAAATGATAATGACATATATTAGTATCTAAATTATAGTTTTCAATGTTACTGAGATGGAAAGTTATACTCCCGATGTCCTCTAAGTCAAAGTTCAGCCCCAATAGGAAGGGGGAATGGGAAAGGGGTGAAATGTAAAAATAACCAAAAACGACAGATATTAGTGTCTAATCCACAGTTTTTGAGGTCGCTGAGATGAACAGTGACACTCCTGATGCCTTTTAATCCAAGTTGAGCCCCAAAAGAAAGGGGCTAAGTGGAGCTCGCGGAGATAAATAGTGACATTACTGGATACCCTTCAAGTTCAAGTTCAGGCCTTTTTGGAAGTTGGGTGAAAAGGGGTGGGACGGGGGTGACATGAAAAAATAACCAAAATTGAGAGATATTAGTGTCTACTACATAGTTTTCGAGGTCACTGAGATGATTAGTGGCACTCTCGATGCCCTAAGTCCAAGTTCAGCCTGATAGGAAAGAAGGGTGAGAAGGGTAGAAAAGTGAAGGCATGTAAGGAAAACAAAAAATAACATATATTAGTATCTAATCTATAGTTTTCAAGGTTACTGAGATGAATAATGATACTCCCAATGTCCTTCAGTCTAAGTTCAGTCCCAATTGGAAGGGATTTGGTAAGGGGGTGGCATGTAAAAATAATTGAAAACTACAGTTATTACTGTCTAATCCATAGTTTTTGGGGTCACTCAGATGAATAGTGACACTTCCAATGCTCTTTCAGTCCAAGTTCAGCCTCAATAGGAAGGGAGGGTGGGAAAGGGTGATAAATAACTTTTCAAAATTGACATATTAGAGTGAAATCCTTAGGTCGTTGAGATGAATAGAGACACTCCAGATACTCTTCTAGTCAGAGTTCAGCCCCCAAGAAAATTGCAATAATAAGATAGAATTACAATGAAATACTCCTCTATAAATATACAGTTACAATAAAATGCAAATTTAAAGAACAACAATGAAACACAAGTACCATTTCCAGTAGAGAAAGGCATGACCATTGTTTAAAGACATGCTTTCCCTTCACTTGATGTATAAATATATATATATTATATAATATATATATATATATTATATATATATATATGCATATATATAAATAGATATATATATATTATATATATAATATATATATATACATATATATCACAAAGATATGT
>NC_087201.1:22048000-22110500 GCF_015104395.2 Macrobrachium nipponense | reverse complement strand
ATAAAACAAGGAGAATTGCTCTAGGGTGGGAATGCATTACTTCTTAGCTCGAACATCTGAAGTTTCAATTACACAGCATCCTTGGGGAAGACATGATAGAAATCTGGTTTCAATTAAATAGAAACTAAAATAGGAAAGTATCGGCGTAGATCTAAAAAAAAAAAAGATCAAGATCACGTAGTACACCTTTCAACCCCATTTCTCAAGCTCTGAGAAAGGGTCGTTAAAAAGATTGAGAGCTAGTAGTTCCGAGTAACGGTTAAAAGCGACAGGTCTGCCAATAGGCGTTTCCAAGACCAGGCCAATAAAGGTAAGAGGCAACTCACGCCGAGAGAAGAGAGAACTTTTCCAGGAGATTTCCATGCAATCGTGGGATGCCAGGTACCGCCAGATATATTACCTAGGCGAGCGGGGATATACATTTTTTTGAAGGATTCTGTTCCCCAGAAGGACGTCAGAGGAATATCCAAGGCAAAAATAAAGTGAGATAGATTAGAAAGGAGCTTTTCTTTTTTAGGATGATAGGATGAAGATGAACGGAGGTTTTTGTTTATATGCATAAAGTTCATCCATATATACATTCATACATACATACATACGACTTACAAAATTAATCCATCATCCAGCTCCTATTCAATAGAAGCTTATGTACTGGTAATCATACGCTTGAATTTGTTAATGATTTACCGGCATACACAACTGTACTTAGGGCTGATATAAGAATCTGAACTGATAACGAGAACGCCAGAAAACTGAGTTAATGGCTGTTCGAAGCGCTCCTTCGGGTCCCAGCTACATTGCTTTATGTCTTTTACTTTTCATTTTTCTATTCTGGTTCCTTCAGTAGTAACTGGCAAAGGTCTTATTCCTTTCTTATGCTTCATGGTGTCCTTACAAAAGGTTTCTTGTTACCCTTACAAAATAGTTCATATTGCTCTCACGAGAGGGCTCTTGTTACCTTTACAAATGAGTCCACGTTGCCCTTACTCTTTCGGTGGTCTCGCTATAATGCTGTGTGAACCGCGGCCCATGAAACTTTAACCACGTCCCAGCGGTGGCCTTTCCTGATGTCGTTGCCAGAAGCACGATTACCGCTAACTGTAGCCTTAAATAAAATCAAAACTACTGAAGCTAGAGAGTTGCAATTTGGTATGTTTGATGATTGGAGGATGGACGATTCACATACCAATTTGCAGCCCTCTAGCCTCAGCAGTTTTTAAGATCTGAGGGCGGACAGACAAAAGCCAGGAAAATAGTTGTCTTTTAGAGAAAACTAAAATCAAATACTTGCATCGAAGGTAAATGAAAGAGGTCAAAAGGTCAACAACAAATGGATACGTAAGAAGCATAATAAACAAGTATAACTAATGAAAATAAAAGAAATGGAATCAGTGAGCAAACACACAGGAAAATATGAGTAAAAGGGAAGGAAGATATGAAAATGAACTTGCCGCATCCCAGCTCTCCAAACAACGAGCTTTAACTATCTCGCAAAAATCGATTAGTCCGTTCAGCAACCTTCGGAAATTTCCTGGTTCCATTCAACTCATCCCTTTAATAAGCAAATCAACAAATAAGTGACAGAATGGAGAATAATACTAAGTAGAGGAACTTTTAGGGCACGACTGCCTCTCCTGAAATCAAACCCGTCGCTTGAGCACTCGACTAAAATCAATCAGCCAATTCGGCTGATTGATTTTAGTCGAGAGAGAGAGAAATACCGAGACAGAGTTTCTCCCAAAAGCCACTCTCCGAATGGAGAGAACATCTGCATAAAGGAACCCGCAGCCATTCATGTCATGGGCAAGGCTGGGTCTCTATTGTTATTTCTCCTGCCGGAGCTGGATCAAACTCGCAATCGTCAGATGCATGGAGAGCTTTTCTTGGCGGCCATAATCGTTTTCGGGATGCGCGGGAAATCTTTGCAGATGTCGCCGTTCCGGTACTTTTTCGTTTTATCGTTGGGTGTTGTGGTAACGTTCTTTAAAGGAAATTTAGTAGTTATTTCAGCATAAATTATATATATATATTCTACATATATTATATATATATATATATATATATATATATATATATATATATATATATATATATATATATATATATAAATGTATTCTTCATAAAAACGAAGTGAGATATGTCAATATAGAACCGCAGGAGAAAAGATAATAAAATAATCTAGTAGCTCGATAATTTCTCATTCCACCATGCCTCTTCAAGAGTTTTTATTTGAACTAAACAGAATAAGTAATTACATAAAAATCATAAACATATTTCTCACTGGAAAACTTAGATAAACAGAAAAGTTGTCAAAGTGAAAATGAGGCTGTCTAAACAACCTCATTCCACTTTGACAATTGCTCTGTTAATTGTATTCTTCCAGTGAGAAATATGTTTATGATTTTTATTTATATACTTAATCTGTTTAGTTGAAATTAAGTTCTTGATGACGCCTGGGTGGAAGTCGAATTTATCGAGCTACTAGAGTCTTTTATTCTCTTTTCTCCTGTGGACTATATATATATATATATATATATATATATTATATATATATATATAATATATATAACATATATATATATATATATATATATATATATATATACATATATATATATATGTATACTATATATATATATACTACTATATATATATATATATATATATATATATATGTGTGTGTGTGTGTTTGTTGCGTGTGTGTGTGTGCGTATACATATTTATATGTATATATATTTACATATTTATATAAATATATATATGTGTGTGTGTGTGTGTGTGTGTGTATATATATAAATATTTAGATATGTATATATATTTGACATATATATATATATATATGTATATATATACATATATTTATATATGTATATATATACATATATTGTACATATATATATATATATATATATATATATATATATATATATATATATATATATATATATATATAGCGCATATTTGTGTGTGTGTATGTGTTTGCTCATGCGCCTTTCATATAGAAGTATCATACAAATGCAAAAGATTCTAATTTACTAGCTGGTGTGGTACAAGTATCCTTATGAGTGGAGAGAACATTTTGCAAGGCAAGGACATCCCTGAATACACATGCATACATACATACATCCCCAGACGAAAGCCACAGACACCAGATTAGTCACATAGTTATAAAGGAGCCTAAACAGTCAGCAGCGCCCTCTTAAAACTGAAATTTAGAACTCTTAGCAGCTTATAACTGATCTCGCTGACGAAATCATTTTTTTTTTATTTTATGTTCGCATATTTACCAACTCCCATCTCTTATTTAAATATCCACCCTGTGGTAGGGGTGTAAGAATACTACCAACTTAGGTCCTGCGTGTCGTAAAAGACGACTAAAAGGACAGCTGCTGCCTTGCAGTCGTACTTTTGAGTAAAATGCTAGGCCCACCACCAATAAGTGTGGAAACTGCTGCCTTGTAGTCTCACTTTTTAGTAAAATGCAAGGCCCACTTCTAATAACTGTGGAAATTGCTGCCTTGTAGTCTTACATTTCAGTAAAAGGCTAGGCCCACCACCAATAAGTGTGGAAACTGCTGCCTCGTAGTCTTACTTTTTAGTACAATGCTAGGCCCACCACCAATAACTGTGGAAACTGCTGCCTTGCAGGTGGACTTTTTCGCCAAAGGCGAGGCCCACCGCCGATAACTGTGGTAGATAACAGCAAGGGCATGAGGTCGTAAAAACCCCTTTGCCAAACTATAAACCATGCCTGACATTGTAAGGAAAGGCGCGTCAGGCAACCGACCCCTCAGTGTAGGGATAACGGTGGGAAAGAAGAAGGTCTCTTGTTTAAATATACTAAGAGGCGACCATGTTCGAAAGATCTTCGTAGACCTTTCTGTTAACTCGATGGTAGGCTTATTCATCTGTCGATCTACCCAGGCCTATTTCCGCGTCATATATATTTATAGCAGTGATAAAATCAATGCAACCTGTTATAGGCCATTTTCTCCTTCCTTTACCAGAATAGTGTTCTCTGGTGTTGTCGCCTGATTCTGCCAAAGATTGATTTCTTGTATTATAATAATTTGTATAAATGTTCTTTTATTTACGCATTAATTCATTAATTTAATTTTTTTTCTCTTTTTTTAGCAGCTGATCTCGTCTTTCTGTATTTCGTGATGCCTTCTGTTAATTCTTGCGAATGAACAACGTATACTTTGGTAGCTGGAATTTCAAGTCAGTGGCCCCTGTGGCTTTGTTCCATATGAATAGGGTTCATCTTCTGAATAATAATAATAATAATAATAATAATAATAATAATAATAATAATAATAATAATAATAATAATAATAATAATAATAATAATGACAAAGTATCATCTGAACTGCCAACCCTTTTTATTATTCCCATTTCTATTTACTAAGATTTTACCCGAAAAACTAGATAACTACTCTCTTCAGTTGTATTCATTATATGACGACTGTGATTAAATAATCTCATCTATTGTCTTTCCAATATCTTGTTTTTTTTTTCTTTACTGCGATATTCGTCTTATACTGTAATCATTGTCGTTCCCAGATTTGTTACATCCGTTCAATGGTTATTTCCATTCTTACATTTTGTCTTATTTCTAATTATCTCCATTCTTAGATTTTGTCTTATTTCTGATTACGAATATTTCCATTCTTAGATCTTGTCTTATTTCTGATTAAGAGTATCTCCATTCTTAGATTTTGTCTCATTTCTGATTATTTCTATTCTTAGATTTTGTCTTATTTCTGATTACGAATATTTCCATTCTTAGATCTTGTCTTATTTCTGATTACGAGTATCTCCATTCTTAGATTTTGTCTCATTTCTGATTATTTCTATTCTTAGATTTTGTCTCATTTCAGATTATCTCTATTCTTAGATTCTGTCTCATTTCTGATTATTTCTATTCTTAGATCTTGTCTTAATTCTATTAATTTCCACGCTTAGATTTTGTTTTATTTCTGTATTATAAGAACCATTCTTCGATTCCTTGTTTCGATTCCTTGTGTTTTATACGTTTTGTTGGGTACTCTATTTTCCTTTCACCTTTTCTGCCAGCTACGGTTGAACGTTACTGTCTGACAAATTTTGTTTAGTTTTGTTATTCATGAACGTTGCCGTTCAACATGTTTTGTCATACTTCACTCCTGGGACAAACGTGTGCAGTGAACCTCCGTCAATTCAAAAAAGCACCTACGATATATATGTAAATTAAATGTATATCTTAATTCTCATCTGTCCAGTGCAATTAATACTCTTGTCATTTCTGTGACTTTATCCACCCATTTTTCATGACCTTCAGTGGTCTTCTTACAGATGTTCATCCTCCTACTTTCATATACACTGCTTTCCTGACCAACTGATGCTCGTCCCTTTTCATCACATGTCCTAACCATCTCAGGCTTTTCGATCCGAGTTTTTCTTCCGCCAGTTCCTCATAGTGATACGACCTCCCCAAAGTAATCCGGACTTGAATATTAATGAAACTTAGGTCAAATATTTTTAAAAATATATGCTTTGAGAGGGCCCATGCTTTTGCTTTTTATTATCCTGATGATTTATTTATCATCTATAAAGATCACCTTTTCAACTCTTTATTTATAATGCAATTTTGGCTGTACACTGTTGCACAACAACGTAGAAGAGTCATAGAAATATATATATATATACATATATATATATATATATATATATATATATATATATATATATACATATATATATATATATATATATATATATATATATATATATATATAATTATATAACTTATTTCTGACTAACTTCTACAGCAAACCTGTCACTCTCAGGGCAACATATTTCATAATCTTTCGGCTCATCATAGAACTTGAGTATACTGCCTTCATCCTCGACATTTTCCACTTTTTATCTAAACCATTTTATTTCTTTTGCTTACAGACTCTCCTTTAATTGTTCATCTTACTTCCCCAGTCAAAATCTTGTCGCAGAACTTGATATTTATTCTATGTTATGCTAAGAATTCTAGATCTTTGCTGTCTCCCTCAACCTTAAACTTAGAGACAATTGTTTCTCTCTCAGCTATTCCGTTGAACGTATTGCTCACCAGATATACCTTGTCAACCAGTCAATCGTAATTTTGGCACAACACGAAAGAGATGCACATCCCTTACAATCCCATCAACTCCTAGGCTTCCACATGTTTATTATCTTCATTCGGGTTTGCAAAATACTTCCTCCATCGTTCAGTATCTCTTTATGTTCAGCTTTAATTCCGTCATTTCTCTCTTTTAAATACTCTACCCTTCTTACATTTTTTTCATCTTTCTATATCTTCTTTGCTGTTTAGCTTTGACGCAATCGCGGAACTCGTCACCTTCACAGAGCTCTCCAATCAATTTTATCATAAGCTTTCGCTATGTCCATCTACAACACATTTACCTGTTTCTTTTTGCTTTAAATCTCCTCGTAAAACTGTTGTGCGACGAGCACTCTATCCACCCAAACTGCTGCATTTCTAACCTACAGCGCTCCTCTCCTACCGATAAACCCATTTGCTTTGCATTTTCGATTAAAGCCATATCGAACAATATCTCCATAAGAAAGCAGCCATTTCCTCAGACAGAATATCTTCCACGGCCTCTTTAAATCCATTCGCTGATTAATAATTCTCTGGTTTCCTTCCCTAAAGAACAAGCTTATTTTTCCTCCTGCAGTAGACATACTGATTTCCCCATGACTTTTCTCCTTACTGGAAATTTTACGTCGATATTGCATTCATTTTTATACTGTTACGCGGTCTTTTATTTTCTTAAATGACAATGCTCGGGTTTAATACATTCCTATTTCCAAATATACTCCTAGGTTATTTTATGGTCGCATCCTTGAATCTTCATACTCGTCGCATACTAATTGCATTCAGTGTTTATAAATATCTCATTTTCCATCCATTTCCTCTCTATGTACTATTCTCATCTCCATTTCATGAAGCTCAGTCACACCCTTTTGCGTTTATAGCCATATTTTCAAACTTTCTCATCCAATTAAATTGATGCTTATATTCGCTCTCCTCCTTTCGTTCGATCGTATGGTGCTTTGGCGGTGCATGGAACCAGTGGTTATTCAGCAACGTGACTTCCGAACCACGTCGAGAGTGAACTTCTATCACCAGAAATACACATCTCTCGCTCCTCAATGGAATGGCCGAGAATCGAACCCGCGACCACCGATGTGGGACGCCAACACCATACCAACCAAGCCACTGAGGCGCTCTCTCTCTCCTCCTTTCACTAGATGTCAGATATTGTATAAATACCTTCAGCTATCTTCTCATCTCTGCATCCATCACCCTGCTCTTCCAGCTACTGTGGACTAACACATAATCTAATTATCCCTTCTCCACGTCCTTTTCCTCTTTCCTTATCGTACTTAGTGTACATTCTTCAGTGGAAACCCAGATCCTAACCATTCAAAAATCCATTCACAACTCATTTTTCTATTCGACTACTTTCTACTTACATTTAGTGTTCTTCGTCTGACTTCCTTCGTCATTCCACCCATAATAAAGATATACAACAGTAATGGTAAGATTTCACTATTGTGTCAGAGCCAGGTTTACACATTGTACACATTGTAGCACATCCTCATATTCACCATAAAATCTTGCAATTGCTCTCAACTCATAAGTCATTTCTAGGCCATGTATGCCAGATAATTTCTTTTCTCTTTAATTTGAAACTTTTCACATAATAGTCTCATAACAAACGTTTGACCATTCTATGTTCCTTTCTTAATCAATATCGTACTAGGCACCTTCCTTGGTGTACTTTGTGAGGTTGAGACCTTACAATTTCTACAGTCTATTCTGTCACCTTTACATTTATAAGCAGGAACAACTCTTCCTTTCATCCACTTCTCCAGAGCGCTGACCTCATCCAGGCACAATTTGAAAACCTTGGCCAAGAACTCGAACTACGACCACCACACCTTAGTTGTATCCTTATCAACTCCTTGATAATTTCATTTCATCAAAGATTAACGTCCAAAAGACTTAATCTTCCTGTAATCCTCTTCGTTCTTGCTTCATTTAGCTTTGCCTTTTTTTTTATCTTGCGTGGAAAATCTTACAAATATTTACACATTCTGTTGACTCATGGCTACAGTTAATTTCAGATAACGCGCCGCCTTTCATATCTCTTGTTTTTTATAATTTTTCCATTAATCTTCCTCTACTTTCACAACATTCTTGCATTTTTGTCACTTGCTTATTCCTTTCTCTCTTTTCCTTTTCTTGCCACACATTCGTTACTCAAATTTCAACCCAATTCCCAAGTATTCTCTTGCATCTTTTCTCCAGGCATACCTCCAGCCACTCATCTAGATATTACATGCTCTTCCATCTGCCTCGTGCTAGCACAAAATATAAAAAAAAAAAAAAATTCATCGACTCAACTTTTTCTCTCTAAAAATTCTTTGCAAAACATTCATTTTGCAAACCATTCAGTTTATAAACCGTTCGTTTTACATTATGCAAAACCGTGGCAATCAATTGAGAGGGAACTTCTGCCAAGGCCAGTCGCCATTTACAGGATGAATTGAAATTTGATGTATATGAACTTCATTATTAAGCTTACAGTATAAAGGACGCCACAAATGCGATCAAAAATCTCTCACTTTTGTAATGGACGAGACCGTCTCCATCGCAAGAAACTATCAACTATATGTCATTTTCTCTGCAAAGTTCATCTTACTGAGAACGTCATCAGTGAGCATATTGCCAAGTTCCATGCAATTTTTTTTAATATATACTCTGAAACAAAATTACCAAGAGAATAAACAAAAGAAAACGAAAAAATCCCTTAGATTCCTTCGCTCGTCTGAGCGTCAGATTCCACAAAACAGTGTATCATCGTCCCATAAAGGAGCGCGATGTAGCCCAGGTTTCTTTAATATTCCGTATGCATTCCAGAGCAACCTGGTTTATGGGACCCACATCTCTGCGTACGTAAGGGACGCCATCATAAGGCCTCTCTCTGGGGTACTATAAGTAACCGAAATTTTGGCATAGCCACAGAAAATTGTCCCACAGTCAGAGATGTCTCATTTTGTAAGAGCTTTTGGACATAATCAGACTGGCGTTCTCTTCTGGTTCCTGTCTTTCTTGGCTGCCCTACACATTCGTCTTCTAACTTTTGGATTAGTCTCAACTTTTTTTTTCCGGTAGACCTAGCGTTAATTCCACGGGCATCTATTTCGTAATTAAAAATAAAGATGAATTGTCTTACAGACTTGTTTCACAAGGATTGCAGAAGGATAAGTAAAATGATGTTTTATTGATATTATACGACGTTTTATTTCCTGATAAAAATGAAATGTATACAAACGTAATTATTGGTAACGCTTGTTAAATTTTCAGGCAACGGTTAAATTACGAAACTCTCTCTCTCTCTCTCTCTCTCTCTCTCTCTCTCTCTCTCTCTCTCTCTCTCTCTCTCTCTCTCTCTCTCTCTCTCTCTCTCTCTATGTTAACCAGCCAGTGACGAATATTGTATTACTATGGTATTTTTATTCAACAATATGTCAACAAATTATCTTTCTTAGTCTGTCTCTCGCGGCAGACCATGTTTACATATTTGTTTATCCGCTTTTACTCAGTAAACGGAAAACTTAGAATACCGCGTCTTGTTCAGAAAAATCTTTACTTCTCTGAACCACTAAGGAGGCAATCTTAGGAGACTTGAATAACTGAATGGTTTTTTTTAACAAAACTACGCAGAATATGACATGACCTAACCTTGGACCTATACTCTTTTTTTTTTTTTTCATCTGTCCATCCGCCTGTGGTGTTTTTGTATGGTAATACTGCGTTCCGGGCTTTAGATACTTACGCTATTTGTAAGTTTTAGGTAAATAAAAGGATATCTGGGTGTACATTTGCAACTGAAAAGTGTTTTAATAATTTACTGTATGCGAATTACACCGTTAATATTCGAAATAGGATATTATTATAATCGTTGAATGTAAGCTGAATGTAACTATCTAAAGCCCGGGACGCAGTGTTACCATACAAAAACACCACAGGACAGATGAAAAAAAACAGAGTATAGTACTGAACGTCTTTTATCGAGACTTTTTCATTGACCAGGAAGCAATAATCGATTCCTTCAGGTCACATTGTAAAGCCCGTCAACCCACCTTTTCTCACAGGTGTTCTGTTAATATTACTCCTCATTATATGATTCGGTTTAGCAGTTTTTCTTCTCCTCAAAAGTTTGCGCTTACTCGCTCTACTGTCGTTCCTCTCCATCTTGTGCTCCATGAGAGCTGAACCAGTCAGCCTATCTCTTCTCGGAGTGCCGGCTAGGAAGTAGTAGATACTCCAATTATAAGTTTCGTGTTAGAACCCATAAAATGGTTGAGGCGTAGCTACACTGTAGGATTATTCCGATTATAACTCCTCCTAACTTCCACGTAATGACCAGATTTAGTAATTAGCTGATGAACGCGCAGTTTGTGTACTCTGTGTGTGTGTGTGTGCGTGTGTGTGTGTAATGACCCTGTATTGTAGGATAAGGACTATTGTGCTGTAAAAGATTAATATATATATATATATATATATATATATATATATATATATATATATATATACACTTAAATTGAAATATCGATTCTTGCATTTGTCACTTACTATTCATCGCCCTTTCCTTCGCTCTGGGAAGTTTGCCAGACTAATTTATGTCCTTTTGGTTCATTCTTTAAGAATCTACACACTGTAAATAAATAACAGCGGTATTGTCAGTATTGGTACTTACATACTTACTCACGCCTTAGATATCTAAAAACAATAAATAAATAAAAAAACAAGATCACGCACGACGATCCATTAGCATCGGTTTGTAGACCTAAGCAGTGAAATGACCCGTTGTTCTAGCACACCTTCGTTGAGGAGAACGACGCCCATAGACCATTGCCTTTTCACCTTCCTACGGAATATTTGTTTAATAAGGAAAGTTTGTTTAATACCAAATTTCCATTGGCTTCTATATTGACGGGTAGGTTGTCGAATATAAGTCAGTTGATGATTGCCATCCCTTTGTGCAATAAAATATTTCATGCAACGTCACTTTGGCTTGTATAGAATCCTTTCAATTCTCTTTTTTATTTTACTTCTCGCTCTTCTTGTTACTCTTAAAGGAACCCTGAAGACAAAGATATTCAAAACTCTGATCATTTTTTGAATGTATATTTAATAACCACTCCCGTATTTCAAGTACCGTCAAACTACGGTAAACAGTCGCGTACCCTCAGCGTCAGCAGAGCTTTGGCTCTTTCTTGTCGACTTGTGAGAGCGCGTACTTAGAACGCTGCCAGAGATCTCTCGTAAGTTGGCTGTTTGATGCGTTTGACGGCCACCACCTTTGATGTAGATAGTGATATATTATATGTAACCCGCTTCTGAAACCGCACCTGCTTTTGCGCGAGGGGGTGTCTAGGGGGGAGGGGGATAGCGTCTCTTGTTCCTGCCATGGTAGGGATTTCAGAGTGAGTCTACCTATTTATAGTACTAGTTCCTACTAGCATTTGGGGGTGGGATGTGGGAGGGAGGAAAATAGTAGTAAGATCAGAAAAGAGTCATTTGTCCTTGTGGCGAAATCCTTCCATTATTTTTCTTTATAGGGGGTTTTCCAATAATATTTTCACGTTCTTCGCTGTAAAATATGGCAATAAACTCTCTCTCTCTCTCTCTCTCTCTCTCTCTCTCTCTCTCTCTCTCTCTCTCTCTCTCTCTGTGCACGACACAGGCACAGAAACCCAACCCTCAAAGAGGAAATGTGAGGCGGCCGCTCCCCGTCCATCCCGGCTAAAATATCTTCAAAGAAAATAGAACCTGGAAGGTCCTTCCTTTATCTCAGTCCATGTTGACATTCCCACCACATGTTGCATAGGATCATATGCAAAGCAAGTTCTTCACTGTAAAATATGGCAATAAACTCTCTCTCTCTCTCTCTCTCTCTCTCTTTTATACTCACAACGGTAAGTTCTTGTAATACTCTGGCAAGGAGCCAAGGGTAGAAAGGAGACAGACAGACAGACAGACAGAGCAAAACAAAAATATTTCCCGGCCATTTGTCAGTATTTGTTCGTGCCATGTGACTATTTGAACAACAGATCTGAATTGTTACTAAAAATCACACACTGTTTGCGTAAGGATCCTTAGGGGGTAGAGAAACTATTTTAGCTTTTATTGATCCTTTTAGAGTGTCACAAAAAGCGCTCAGACTCCGTCCAAGCTTTCATTCGGGTTGAGACACGGAGGTGCCAGTGGTACCTATACTAGTTTTCAAGCGCCCTTTCATTTACCAACCTCGGGGTACTGCTTCAAAGCTCAGATAAGATCTCAGCTTCCTGAACACCATCTTCATTGGCCGAAAACCTCTTTTCATCAGAGAGATAAACATTCCTAAAGTCGATATTCTGGCTTTGGTGTCCGCTGTTGGCAGACAGCTTCAGAAAGCGGGGGACATGTAGAACGTATGTGGGTGTTCTTGTGGAATCACACCCATCATGTCCATATGTCTCTGTCACGAGACAAGAAGAAGGTGGTCCCGTCATCCCTACAGGGTGATATATATATATATATATATATATATATATATATATATATATATATATATATATAATGTGTGTGTGTTTGCATATTGTTTATATAAGGGCTTTAATGTGCTGCTATAGGTCTAAGATGTATGCTGGCATAGCGTTGATGTTTGATCAACATGTATAGCGATAGTGTATGAAGGCTTTTGCATACGATATATTTGATATCGTATGTTGATGTAGGTTGATAATACATGTTGATATCGGATGTTGATGCAAGATCATTATTCATGTTATTAAATGTTGATATTGATATCGCATATCGATGTAAGGATTATTATGCTGATTTAATGTTGATATTTGATTAAGATGAATAATAAAATGTAGCTTCAAATTTTTATTATGATATATTATGTTATGTTACATTAATTGTATAATCATGATATATTGTAATAAATGTTGGTGTGTGGTTTTGTTATGTATAGTGGTATATGATTTTGATGAATGGTGATATAGGTGGCATCTGTTTGAGTTTGATATGTGGTCAAATAGTAGGTTGAGCTTTGATTACGACGTAGAGTGATGTTATTTTGCTTTCGTTGCATGACTATATAGCTTACAGATTTATTTCTTTGATGTTTCATTATCATGTGCTTTGATAATGTAAGTCAATATCTGATTATGATGTACAGGGTGACATAGTAATCTGATATTTAGCTTTGATGTATAATGATCATATAGCCTCCTGAGGTATGTTGGCTTTGTATGATGAAGTTGATAAGGAAGAAGAGTGACATGGTATGTGGCTCTGGTTTTGATGTCTGGTCATGTAGCATGCTGATTTCCATGAGGGATGTTGGTATTGTACGATGAAGTCTGATAAGGAAGAAGCTTGATATGGTATGTGGATCTTGTTTTGAAGTCTGCTCGGAAAGACGATGGATAGGAATGAACATCTTGGAGAGACGGGGAGATGCTGCTACGTAGCAGACAGACGGAATCGTCAGCCACACAAACTTGACATCCACGCCATTGTCCATGGGGGGTGGGGGGTGGTGGGGGGGGGATCCAGTTAAACTGTGACCAGCGTAACATTTTAAGTTTGAATTCAGAGGTGACATGGAAGCCTCTCAACATGAACTACGTCGGTCATTTTAATTTTCATAGGCAAAAGTATAAGTGAAATGTTCGGTTTTTATTTTTTATTCGCCTCATTAAACGCTCCAAGAAGAGATCCATTGGAGGACGTAACTGTTGGGCATATTCGGAGATAAACCATTTTCATTTTCCTATGTGGAATACAACTGAATTATCATATCTTCGTGCTAAGAAGATTACTAGTGCTACGTATATATATATATATATATATATATATATATATATATATATATTATATATATATATATATATATTATAGGATAATATAGGATTAATATTTTCATATATGTATTGTTAACCTAAGGGGAATTTTTTTAGTTGATAATAATTTCGTCCTCTCGTGGATTCGAACCAGCACCCAGCGGACTGAGGAGAAATCAGAACTTCAGTGAGGTTATCGATTCGGCCAACAAGGAGGGTATAAGTTGACATCGATTCCGACGTTACAAATCACTGTCAAACTCAGGTATTTGTAATTAGAATCGATATCCAACCCCTTCTGCCATGTTAACGAAGCCGAACGTTTGCCACACGTAGCCATTATTATGAATCTTTATCACATCGAGCTAATGTCATTTAATATTGGATATCAAAGGACGAAATTATTATCACCTAAAAAATTCCCCTTCGGTTAACATATATGAAAAATATATCAATTCCGATGTAGAGCGACTTGGTTATTAAAGGACATTTGTAGCTCGATGTATGTAGTATATGAATCACGGTGATGTGGTAAAGATTCATATATATATATATATATATATATATATATGTATATATATATATATATATATATATATATATATATATATGTGTGTGTGTGTGTGTGTGTGTGTGTGTGTCTGTGTTTATGTATACTGATATATTGAAAAACACACGTGACAATAAAACAATTCTCGTGCGTATTTCAGTCATAAGATTGAAGACTCACTGGTGCAATCATGCGTTTGTGTGCATGCAAGCGGTAACACCCGAGCCAGAAAAATGTATCCTGGAAGAAGCAGGTGATTCCAGAGAGAGCAGAGTTTGTCATTACCATTCCGTCGCCGGCAACTGCCAAGATGCTCTCCGTCGTGCTTTGCATATGATCCTATGCAACATGTGGTGGCAATGTCAACATGGACTGAGATAAAGGAAGGACCTTCCAGGTTCTATTTTCTTTGAAGATATTTTAGCCGGGATGGACGGGGAGCGGCCGCCTCACATTTCCTCTTTGTGGGTCGGGTTTCTGTGCCTGTGCGTGTCGTGACCAGAGAGAGAGAGAGAGAGAGAGAGAGAGAGAGAGAGAGAGAGAGAGAGAGAGAGAGAGAGAGAGAGAGTGAGAGAGAGAGAGAGAGAGAGAGAGAGAGAGAGAGAGAGAGAGGGTGCTCAAATGATCAGGACAGTTTTGGTTACCTCTTGGCTGTCGAGTTCCAACTTTGTATATTTTTCTATTATATTCAGTATTCGTTGCATTTTGAAATGTATCTAATGAAGGAATTTCAATTATTTTCTTGGAGAGAGAGTCAAAATTTTCCAGTAGCCATGTTGCAAAATATTCACACGCTAT
This sequence comes from Macrobrachium nipponense, assembly GCF_015104395.2. Lineage (NCBI taxonomy): Eukaryota > Metazoa > Arthropoda > Malacostraca > Decapoda > Palaemonidae > Macrobrachium > Macrobrachium nipponense. The sequence goes on along the minus strand of NC_087201.1, from coordinate 22,095,202 downwards.
CGTCCTACAATTTTTTTTTTTAATAAAGTTAATATTATGAGAATCTAGTTTTCCGTCTTCTCACAATATTTCTGCCATCCATCATCTAAGAGTTGGGTCTACCCATTTGTCGATAGGCCGTAGCTTCTTTTTATATCTTAATAAAAAAAAACTAATTTATTAAACGATAATTTGGAAAAACTGTTGCTGATGTTCTACCAAATAGGCGTTCTTTTACACCCTATGTGTTTCTTAGATAAATCAAACCGTCCTCTTTTCCTCGTAAATGGCCAAACTTTATCGCTCTACCGTATCAATCTCGTTATCTTTACCATAAAAAAAGATGTACCACGTAGTTTTCTCGTAAAGAAAAATTCATAAACTCTAAAAAATATGCAGTCAAAAATGTGCCGAAGTTTCTTCGGCGCAACAGACGTATAAAGCTGTATAAAACTATCAACTACGACCGGCTGCTCGCCAGTTGGTCACCAGATAAGGTAGAGTGAGGGTGTGTCTCTTGGCTCCGGAAAGCGCTGCCAGATGCACGATCCCTGGCTAACATTAAGCTTAAATAATATAAAGTCTACTGAGGTTAAAGGGCTGCATTTTGGTATATTTGATGATTGGAAGGTGGATGGTCAACATACCAATTTACAGCCTTCTAGCCTCAGTATTGTTTTTTTTTTTTAGATCTGGGGGCAGAGAAAAAGTGCGGACGGACACACATAGTCATCTCAACAGTTTTCCTTTACAAGAAACTAAAAGTAGAAATAAAAAAAATGACTTGAACTTCTATCCGACCACAAATTTGGCAAATAAATCTTTTTCGGAAAATAATTAATCTCGATCTCTCAGTGGCGAAGGAAGCTTCATGAACAATAAATTCATGGACTTGCAACCTCTTCTTATTTTGTTAGTTAATCTGCTTAGTTTTGCATGAAATTAGTCTACGTCTTCCAATAGGATAAGTTCGTGTTGCGTTCATGTTTATTGTTGTCTAATTTCTATTCTGTCTGTATAAATTAAATATTGTTAAATTCGCAATTCTTAAAAGAAAGTTCGTTGAGTGACTGCCCTTACAGAGTGGAACACATAAACTGCTACGAGGCGTCATAAAGACGCTCTCTCGCCTCATCACTTCGTTCCGAAATGCTGATGAGATCATTTGAAAGACAAATAGATTCCTCTGGGTGTTTTGACTCGCTCTGCGCTCATCATCATCATCTAAGCAGGGTAAAAGGAAAATGGAAGTTGGTAAATAGCATGGGAGGGAAACAAAAAGCATGCGAAGATATTATTTTTTATCTAGTTGACAATGGTCAGTTTTTATTCAATAAAGTATCATGAATGTCATTCTATAAAAGTCTACATTATTTTTAGATATTGTCATATATAACTTTACTTTCATAGTTATACACTTGATGCATGAATTATGGTTGAACTCTCTGCTGCACCATACAACTGCCTGCACCAGATGCTCACCGGCAGTGTGTTGAAGCTTTCTACACACGCACACACATACATACACACACACACACACACACGGTTCTGGAAAAAAGTCACAATAATCTTTCCTAGATAGTAACTCCCGAAAGTTTTCACACGGTAAGTATCCCCCCTTTGCTGAGTGTTTAGTACAATCCCAATGGGGATTTTTTTTAACCCGTTATGTATCCACGTTTTCAACATGTTTACTTAAGACCGTTTGGGCTTTTTTTAACCCGGTATGTATTCACCTTCACAAAGTATTTACTTAAGACCATTGGGGATAGCGAATTTCTAACCCGGTATGTATTCACCTTTGTAGAGTGTTTACTTAGGACCATTGGGGATATTGTATTTTCAACCCAGTATGTATTCACCTTTGCGGAGTGTTTACATAAGACTTTGGGGATTTTTTATTTTTAACCCAGTATGTATTCACCTTCGCAGAGTGTTTACTTAAGACCATTGGGGATAGTGAATTTTTAACCCGGTTTGTATTCACCTTTGCAGAGTGTTTACTTAGGACCATTGGGGATAGTATTTTCAACCCAGTATGTATTCATCTTTGCAGAGTGTTTACATAAGACCTTTGGGGATAGTGAATTTTAACCCAGTATGTATGTATGTATTCATCTTTGCAGATTGTTTACATAAGACCTTTGGGGATTTCCATTTCTAACCCAGTATGTATTCACCTTTGCAGCATGTTTAGTTAAGACCGTTGGGGATTTTTTTAACCCGATATGTATACACCTCTGCGATTTGTTTAGTCAAGACCGTTTGGGATTTTTTTAACCGTATGTATCCACCTTGGTGGCATGTTTAGTCAAGACCATTGGGGATTTTTTTTCAACTGGTATACATCCACCTTTGTGGTGTGTTTAATACAAACCCGTTGGAAATTTTTTTTTTAATTCTTACCTGGTATGTAACCACCTTTGCGATGTGTTTAGTCAAGATCGTTGGGTATTTCCATATAAGCATAAACAAACGACTGTAAATATCTTAAAGATAATGGCTTCCAAGAAAAATTACGAATTTATCTCCTGTGACTTAATTACCGGCCACCATAAATTAAGGTGACTTTTTTTCCTGTGACTTTTCCCAGGCAAATTTTTTACATTTTTCCTGTGACTTTTTCTGGACAAAATTTTTACTCTTTTCCTAGCCAAATTTTTTTCTGCGACTTTTTCCTAGCCCAATTTTTTTTTTAAGTGACTTTTTCCTGGTCAAAATTTGGGCATTTTTTCTGTGACTTTTCCCCAGCTAAATTTTTGACTTTTTAAACCCTGTGACTTTTTTCTTAGCCAAAATTTTGACTTTTTTCTGTGACTTTTCCCAGCTATACTTTTGAATTTTAAAAACATTGTGACTTTTTTCCTACCCAAAATTTTGATTTTTTTTCCTGTGACTTTTCCCAGCCAAACTTTTGACTGTTTACCCTGTGACCTTCTTTCTAGCCAAATATTTGATGTTTGTTTCTGTGACTTGTTCCTAACCAAAATTTTGACTTTCTCCCAGCCAAATATTTTACTTTTTACCCTGTGACTAGCCAAAATTTTTACTTTTTTCTGTAACTTTATTACCCGCCACATTACTCTGCATGAGTCTCATCCTTCCTGGGTGTTGAGGACTCCTCTTTCCGGTAGCACTTTCTCTTTGCACGAAACCATCATCATCATCAATCCTTTCTGCTTAACCAGGCCACCTCCAACACTTTCATCGACGTTAACCCTTTCACCGCTCCTGCGTATATCCACATTTCTCATCCTTTCAACTTTTCTTTCACTACTGCAAATTCCGTAACTTAGCACCTGCAGCTGCTTACGCTTACCCGGGGAGTAAGCCAACAAACTACTTTGTTGTTGTTCTTCTTCTTCTTGTTCATGTTGGGGGGTAGGAAAGGTCTATGGAAGGGCCTAAAAGGTCTGAAAATGGGTGTTTCTCGATGAATTAAAGATACAGGAATTTCAGGATAGAGTATTTATGATTTATATATTAGAATAAAAATGTAAAAATAAATAATGCACATTCTAAACAGTACAGAAAAATTATTTCTAATAATAAAATATAGTGTATTTTCATTAATTTTTGTTGGTGAAACAAGGCTCCATTCGACCATAGATTTTAGCACGGTTTAATTTGCTTCAAGAATTAGTCATATATTATTTACAACTTATGTATGAGGGGAACATTTTGCACGCCATGTTTCCTCTGACTTTTCACATTACTCCATTCATAAATATGTTATATTTACAACAAACCAGTAACTTTCCCACCCACATACACTTTGGCAACACTTTCCACATTGCAACTCTGCCAGTTCAGTCATTAAGTTTTTCCTAAGTCTAAATTTCCCACGCACAGCGTTTCCCTTTACTTTTTCATATAACTGCTTCATACTAAACACTTACTACCTAAATTCTTTTCGTTTTGAACCCACCATATATAAGTGTTTGTATGTGTGTGTGTAAAAAAAGTAGTGTTTCCCAATTTCATCAATTAACTTCATCAACCCAAAGATTTAAGGATTATAATGATACATGAATGAAGTTCTTCAGTAAACTCAATGCTAAAATATGCATAGTGAAATAAACATGAAATTTTAAGATTAAATGTATTCTTTCATTCTTTGTATGGCATCGCAATACATTCATCATTTATCGTCTTACGTTTCATACAGTATTGTAGCATAAATGTCATGGAAGACAATGCTACCAAAAGATTATAGGTATGGCTATCAATGTGAAAATAACCAAAAGATTACAAATATTAATCTCTCTCTCTCTCTCTCTCTCTCTCTCTCTCTCTCTCTCTCTCTCTCATCTTAGTCTTATGGGGAAAAAGAAAAATAAGACAATCATTATCACTCTGGCCCTCTCTCATATCCTATAATGGAAATCACACCATGAAAAAAATTGTTACGTAGAGAGATACCTTATGGAAGAAATTCATTCACCCCATTGGTTTTTCTTTCACTACAATCTTTCCTCCTTTTCTCTAATATCCCTCTCAAGTTCCCAGCCCTGTGACTGGCTGGTCATAAGGGACGGGGCTGGACACCAGATGCACGGCTGCTGTGAATTAATCACAGTGATGGTCGATCTATATATATATATATATATTATATATATATATATATATAGATATATATATATATATATATATATACATATATATATATATATATATATTATATATATATATATATATATATATATATGTGTGTGTGTGTGTGTGTGTGTGTGTGTGTATATGAACATATATTTGTGATTATTGTCCAGATCTTATTCCCCTCAATACCTTTGATCAAGTACTTATGTTGGATTAAGGCCAGTCTCATGTAAATGGACTACCATTATCATATGAGGTCCCATATGAGTTGTGTTCCCCTGGACTGGAAAGATGTGACCTGGCATCTGGAAAAGTCGAGAAAACCGAGGAGGCACAGAGGACCAACTTGTGACCTAAATAATGGCCAGGTGGCACTCTATGAGTTTAGTTGCAATTTCTAGGGAGAGCCTAAAATGTTCAGTATGGTGGTTCGATAAAGTGAATGGAGGTGCCAGTTAACGAGTGCCCAGATATTATGTCCGTTAAATTCATTAGAATGCGACTTATTCCTTGCTCCTGTAACTGCAGGATATCTTAGTGTGTTCATCCTACCAAAACAATTCAATTAATACAATGTAACCCATATTAAATAAAACAGACAATTATTCATTTGTATGTTAGCTGTGGTACACTACATTTGAAAGAGAATAATTATCGTGTATCCCTACCCGTCTCTGGGGCAACAGTCGATCTCTGGGGCAACAGTCGATCTCTTGGGCAACAGTCGATCTCTGAGGCAACAGTCGATCTCTGGGGCAACAGTTGATCTCTGGAGCAACAGTCGATCTCTGGAGCAACAGTCGATCTCTGGAGCAACAGTCGATATCTGGAGCAACAGTCGATCTCTGGGGTAACAGTCGAAATGACTCATCAAACACAACGTATGAACAGTTGTGACTGTTACCCTGAAACATGGTAGGATATGGAATGACTAATCTCTCTAGCATGTGATATTTCATACCGACTAATCTATTCAGAATTAGACTTATTACCCGTTCTTTAGTAGAGTGTTTCTACAGTGTTACTTGATAAAGCTAAGATGAGAATTATTGCCTGTTTGCTCATTTTAACCTGTTTTCATTGTTAATTACTCAAGACAGAATAATATTAATTTCTTGTAGAGTTTCTTTAACGTGCGTTGCATTGTGGTTCCTTTCTCATTCGTTCTCCCCCTCTAATGTGGGTTGCAAGTGTTGGCCATCTGGGTCAAGATTCAGATTCACCATCCGCTGGGTCTCCTTTAATATGCGTTTGCTCAGGTGCTGTGTTTTAATTCTCCAGTTACGTTTCTTGATACCCTGAAATTCAGCTTTAGCTGCATTTCGAAGTGAGTAACGGTAAAGAATTCAGTGGCTGCCAAACATAGCATCCAGTAACTGTACTCAACTGAACATTTCACAAGTTCCACTTCGTCAGTCTTTTGTTGGAACTCGTCAATTTAGATTCAGTTTCGCTCCGAGATCTGCCATTTATTGTTTCATAATCTTTTTACTTTTATTTTTTATTTTTATTTTATCTTTGAGATTTCCTTACTTTCGCAATAAAGCTAAAAGGAAAATGTTTAAATCTTAATCCATCATCGCTTTCAAACGAAGCAGAAAGAAGCAGAGTATAATCTGATGTTGTGGAGCAGGAATAATCCCGGTAATATCCTATTTATCCGCTCCAGAGTGATGCAGAGCGAAATCTGCGAAGAGTTAAGGTGAGTTTGTATAACATTATTTGAATTTTAAATTTTGACACAGTTTCCAATGGGCCTCGGCCTTCGGTTGCCTTTTTATCCAAGTCTCTTTCGGTACTGATAACAGCGAGGTAATCACCTTCCAACTCTGTGATAATCCTACCTGCCGAATGGATATGAATAAAAGAACAACTTTGGACCAAAATAAGGGTTAATTAACCCAGCGGGATCCTCATGAAACAAACCGCGCAATTATTACATATGATACGACAATAACACCATTTATATTCATTTTTTTCTATCTATATTCTTCGACGGTTCATTCATTAACTGATTCGATAATATTTCACTTTCGTTATATGTATTTTTCTTTCACATACCCATCTATTGATTTATTTTTGATCTTTGAAAATAGGTGTGATGGGCGTAACAAATGTTCAATAGTCTAAATGATATGCAAAAGTGAAACCAAAATTTCGTTATCTCAGATGGGACCATTGTACAATAGTTGAATATGCTAATGATGCATGAATATATCCCGATAAATAGATTCATCCTTGACTTGATAGAAATTCTACCTTCTCAAAACATTTTACAGATTAACTAGGAAGCTAGCGTCCTACAGTTTCTTACTACACGCACACACACACACACACACACACACTGATAAAACAACAAGATAATAGGATCAACCTTTTCAATGGTCTTGCTTAAGGCAACGATGAAGAGGATTAAGATAATTAACGGAACCTATGGCGGCTCAGCGACGACCCAGCCTCGCTATCCTTTAACGTAACTGCTATGTTATGTATTTCCTATAGTAATTGTAGATTTATATTGGTTATTTTTTATATTGTCAACGTAGTTTAAAAGTTTGTGAATCTTTTTCGCCTGAACGTTCGTGGCATTTGTATCTAACATATATATATATTATATATATATATATATATATATATATATTATATATATATATATATATATATATATATATATATATATATATATATATATATATATATCTATATATATATATATATATATGTATATATATATATATATATATATATATATATATATATATATATATATATATATATATATATATATTATATATATATATATATATACGGATTCCAGGTGAAGATATATAAAAGCATACAGCAGGGTCCACAAAACACATCAAATAGGCCAACGTTTATTCACATGATACGTTTCGCACATGTTCTATGTGCATCTTCAGTCTGTAAAAATAACATAAGAATTGTTAAAATTTACAAAAAATATTTTTAAAAAATAAAGTTAAAAAAAAAAATTAGTTACTTATAAAAATTAATATCACTTAAAAAGATCACAGTAAAAAAGACCCAGTTCTCACCAGACCACTCAAAGGAGAAGGAGAAGAACGAATGACCAAGATTACACACCAACCTACGACTTCAGTTATGCAAGATAAAGAGGAGAAGCGGAAACGTTAGAGTTCAAAGAAGGAACAAGCCGTTTGATGTATAAGGACTCAAGGGTTGTTAGGTAATCACTATGGCTTGTACCACCAATAATGGAGAAATGCTTTTTATTAACTTCGATTTTACATATAGAAGCATGGTTTTTTATATTGGAAAATTCTGGTTTACTCAGTTTCTGGCCCGTTCTAAAACTGTATCCCATATGGCTACAATATCTCATCTGCAGCAACCTCCGGCAAGATCCAACATAAATACCGGGACATATCATACTGGGCACTTGAATTTATAAATAATGTTAGATCTCATGAAGGCCTGCAGTTTATCCTTGTAGTTAAAGAATACGCCAATCTTGAGTGGATTGATTGGAATTAATTGAATCTTAAGGCATCCAAATTCTTGTTCAATTATTTGTTTAAGGTTCGTTGAAAACTTGCTGTCCGAAATAAACGGGATTGTGGCAAATATATTTTTCTTTGGGACATTATAAGAGGGTGTCGGATTAGAGAAGTGTTGTGACAGTACTCTGTTAATTAATTACGTTAAAAACCAAATTTTTAGGATATATATATATATATATATATATATATATATATATATATATATATAAAGAGATTCGTAGAATCGTTTGAGGGCAAAAATGTTTAGGCATAATCCTATTTTATTAACAATTATTTCGTGATTCTCTTTTGACTCCAATGTGGGCTGTATTAATGCATACATACTCCTTACATAAATACATACATTTATATATAAATACATATAAACCTATGTATATATATGATATACATACATATAATATATATGCTTCAAAAATCATAGTAGATGCACATAACTTCATTAAATAAGCGAACGCTACAGGAAAATGATGGGCGGAAATCCAAGCGCTTTCGACTTTATTAAGACTTCGTCAAGGACCGAATTCGTTCCTTGACGATGCCTTAATAAAACGAAAGGTATTGGATTTCTGCTCATCATTTTCCTGTGGCGTTCACTTATATATAAAAGCCTTTTGTAAATATATAATTAAAGTGAATTATATAAAGATGTTTCAATCAATTAAAAAAAAGTAAAAGGTAACTGGCTATATATAATATTGTTTTAGAAATATTTCATGATGTTTGCACAGGTAGGGATCTCAATTGGTTTACCGGCTTTTCGCCTTACTGCGACTGGTGTCTTAGTTTGTCTTTCTGATTCCAGATACTGTTGAACCTTGTGAGCTGTCCTGAAGGAGGCGGCAGACTGACACAGCGAAGCCTCCTTACATCGGCATTAGTTCAGTTTTTGTGGAACTCCTAAACTTAACTCTTGTTCTGCAACCACTTCGCTACAGCTCTTTAAAATACTCCGCTCATATGGGCTAGTGTAAAATTAGTTCAGTATGTTGTGTGCTAGAGAACAAATAAGATTATACTTCATATCCTAGAACTTTTTGTTAGTTGGACCATTCGCCCTTCTCTACGGCTCACTGAATATCAACCGTTGTGTTTCAACTCTCACTGTTAATTAACTATTTGAGAGAATTTAAAGTATAGAGCTCTCTAATTCATCATTTCAGAACTCATTTTAATCACTAATTTTGCTAAATTACATTACTCCGATCAAAGCACAGTGCAATTATTTTGCTTGCGGTTTAATTGCATTCAATCATCAGTCAGTGTATGATTTTTCTACTTGTGCACTCCATTTTATTGAGGCTACGCGCAATGATTTTGCTAATATATTTACCTCTGCCGTACCAGAGTATATTTTGTTTTGCCAGCGCTGCTAACACGAGGAACCACACGTTCGCTGTTTCTGTCATGCTTAGTACCTGTCTCACCCTTGTGTTGTAGGAACGTTATTCGTTGTCTCAACATCAACGAGGTTCACGTATATTTTGACATAAGTTTTACTGTTATTTCGCAACACCCATGGTTTGCCAGGCTAAGTTCCTAATGAATTCAACCTTCTTCAATTAGTATTCCTTTTTCTGTGTCCGCTGCGGTGATCCGTGGAGGCTGAATGAATGGTTGGCAGAAGTCTTTCCAGAACTTCATGGGACTTTCCACTGTCCCTCTTGAAGTTCTCTGAAGCCTTGAGAGCGATAGAAGCTGCGAAAGTTTATTACGCCATATGCTTAGAATTCGATCTATATGTTTGCATGCGCATACTATAGCTGGTTCACTTAAGGTAGATTCTTGGGTGAGCCCCATGCCTACGAGACGTTCGTTTGGCAGCCGCTGAGTGGCTGGGAACTGCCTACCTCCCGGTACCAGCCAATCAGCGGCCGCCAAACAAACGTCTCGCAATCATAGGGCTCATCCAAGAATCTACCTTAAGTGAATCCATCAAATCAAGGGTTTGTTGGAGGCTGGAATTTTGATCTTCATCCATTAAAACCCTTTACACCATTTGCTTTGTCCTTTTGTAATAATATTAACGTTAAGAAGACCCGCAAGCATTACTCCTTCAATACTTTCAAAGCTAGAAGTATTGATTACTGTCGTTTTATGTGAACTGAAAATAGAAAAAATCCAAAAATCGAAAAATGAATGTTACAGAGGTATGTTCCTAAAATGTAGAGATGAAGCTTAGTAGGATTCTACATCTAAAATTTCAACACTCCCTTGCGGCCTCCCTTTAAGTAAATAAGGTTTTTATATCTTCTGAACCTACTTTCAAAAATGAATTCTTGATCTTTAATGGAAGGGTTTCATAAACCCAACGTTGAGCCATTGCTCCCTAAGACAGATGTAAAGCACCTCTTTCTGTAGCCATGAATGTGAGAGAACTGCCATCTTAAGAGGGTTGTACTATGATCAACAGTGAAACGGCTTTTGGTCGTGAATGCGGGCCAGAATTGAAAATTTTATTACCTCGCTACCAAGTCTTTATGTATTCAGAAAGGAACATCATATTGGTCTCGGTTGAAGTGGAATGTTTTCATAAGATGCCTGTGTTTATTTATAATATGATTACATGTGTTGTCCTCTTTATATCTGGGAAGACAGGGTAGACTTAACTCGCTTGTCTTCCCTCTTTCTCTTCCAGTTTCTTTGCCCTCTTTGCAGGGATTAGAAAAGGCATCGGGAATCCTACTATGACATTCAGCTATTCTCTCACACTACCAATATTCCTTCCTTTCAGTTGGGCTGTTGCTTCAAACTTTTACTCAACTAAATAGATGTACTAATTTCTGCTTTGGTTTTATGTCTTACTCTTGTCAATATCTTTTTAAAACTTTCCAAGCTTACCGATACTTTCAGGCTATTTTACCAAACTCTTCAGTTTCCATTTACTACCAGCTGATAATACCATAGGTTCTAGGAGACATCTTCACCTTTTTTCACAATTCCACAAAATATCTAATCACTCACAAAAAAGTTCTACCCCATGTATCCTCACCACCCACACACTACGAAGCTCAATATAGCTTTATTCTTAATATTCTTTCTCCCATTGGACGTCATCTTCCTGCTTTACTCTCTTATCAAATCGAATGTTCTACCCGTGGTACATTAATTAATGCCATATGCTTCAAGTTTCGTCCGTTTACATACACCTGTATGCAAGGGAGCATTTACTCATTCATTCTTTTCGTAAAAGTGTTTCCTTCACGCTGATATACACTACACATCCTGGTTAGCTACTCAGTTACATATCACCACAATGACAGAGCACCTCCCCTGCACTCTTGCTGCCATTCTGTAACTCAGCCTTTGAATTACAATCCAGACGTTCTCGGCATTCGTCGTCACTTTCTTTTCAAACCTATTTTAACATCTTCCCCTCTTGCATCGACTAAATCTGTCTCAGCCTGTGCTTGGTATTCACCAACTCTTCAGAATGCTAACTGTAACAAAACAGGATGGCATCCCTTCATCTGTCTTTCATTATAAGATCCGTTCATTCTTGAATCTTTCTATTAGCCTTTACTTCTCTTCAGTGCATTCCTAAAGTTTCTCATTTCTTACAGGGCTTTTGTTCAACCACATACATTTCTTATGTATAGTATTGGCAGTGACCTGCTGATGTTGTTGTCTTGTCTCTTGCGGAAATTTGACTGCATTACTGGTAGACGAAACCATCAACATGATTTTGAGAAGAGTCTGTCACTCGGATGCCACGCTCCTTGACATACCAGAAGATGCCCTATGACGTCTTCTCCAAATCTGTGCCAAGGAGGCCCTTTTTCTCTCGCATTGTGCAGCTGGTGCCCTATTCGCTAATTTGTATGTTGCAGTTGTCAAGGAAAGAACATTCAGTTCCAAACCAAAACTGAGTATATATACAACCGAGATTCTAGATCTCGGTTCCTCTATTTTAAAAGGTAGCAATGGATCGTGCGTCTAAGGCAACTGGCAACACCCTCTCTCTCTCTCTCTCTCTCTCTCTCTCTCTCTCTCTCTCCACGACACACCCCCTCCCTCCATTATCTAAGGCCATCAAATCAGACACGTGAACTTACAAAAATATCCATTTATTTAAGAGCAAAGTATTAGCTAAATAAACTCAGGTTCTTAACAAAAAGACTAAATTAAATGTTAAACTCAAAGTCCAAATAACTCAGATAACCCTCGATAATTAATCAAATAACTAACATTAGTTTAGCCATAACATTAAGCATAGTCAACATAGTCAGTACACCAATTAAATCACCAAATTCAATTCCCCTTTCTCAGATCAGTTCCCCTTTTCTCCAGAACCGCCTGTTAGAAGACAGGAGAACACCTCGATAAGCACAAGATTAAAATCAAAAGATCATATGAAATAGAACATCTCTGAAATAAGTATTCAAATACAGACAAGCCACACTTAGCTGAAAATAAGTATGCTTACCCATTCAACACAATATTCACAACACTATCAAAAAGTACTTTTGCAGAAGCCATCTTGGCTTCTGCTGCCTCTGTAAGGATCTATCACCTTGGTTACCTTACACTCTCATATATAAGGAAAATGCTCGCACACACGTACGAACTCGCACACATTGTCCACACCCAGGAACTGCCTGTATCCAGTTTCAGAAGTCACCTCTGTGACCGCCCGTACATAGCGACAGGACATCGCACAGATCTGCTAAGACAGCAACTTTGATATCACGCCACTCAAAAAGATATGTCAGCATTCCCAAAGCTCGTCACCTCGAGCACTGTCTCCAAGGAGAAGCTAAATTGCTGACCTCTACATTCTAAGAAAGTCACAGCACATCACATTACAACGGTATCTAAAATATATTGTCTTAATATATTCCTCTTTTAAGTAACATATATGCCAGATATAGCGACGAAATCTTCATTGCCATCGAGACTGAAGAATTAACCCACATACAGTGTGCCTTGAAGGGGAACTCCAGCCTAAACTTTACTATTGAATATAGTGTCGAAGGCCAAATTTCTTTCTTGGACGCGTGCATAGAGAAGAAAGGAGACAGATACAATACTACCGTATACTTTAAAAGCGACTAATGTGGGTCAGTGCCTGAATGCCCATGGGGATGGCCTGATACTTGTAGCTACAGACGTAAGACATGCAATTACACACTGTTCTACCTGGAAAACGACTCAATCAGACTTCGAACATATCAGACAGCTCCTTACTAATAATGGATATGACAGAAATCTCATAGAAGGCTGCATAAGAAAACAGATGGATGCATATACCAGGAAACTAGTGACAACACCTACCTCTCTGAGAAACATCATACTATATTACAATGCTGCATATCACAGCCAAGTCAAGGATGAGATCAAGTCCATGAAGAGAATAATTGACAGCGGTATGACACCTATGAATCCTGGCAAAAAGATTTCATTGCTTGTGTACTGCCGTCTGAACTTAACAAGCACACTTGTAATGCGAAATAGCATGGCTCCCATGGAGAGGTATGGGAGTCTACCAAATAGTAATAAATTTAAATGTACTGAAGGGACATGACAAGTCCTCAGCAGTTACTACATAGGTTGCACTACCACCACTCTACGTAAGCATTGCAAGCACACCACAACCAAGGGGCAATATTTCAACGTTACGTAGAAGACCAGCACGGCATTCCAGTTACTAAAGACCTACTCCAAAAACCAAGCAGCAAACTAAGATGACCAGAACAGAACCACAGCAAGCGCCCTTAGCAACACTACAACAGCAGCACTCACCAGTCACCACCCAAACCACGGAAGCACCAGACGAAAGTCGACTACACGCCAATGTTAAGGTAAACAGTGAGTGCCCTTTCCTTTCCTTATAATCCAAAACCCCCTCCACCTTCCATACCTAACTATCTCCCTTCCTGCATCCATTCCTCACATCCTTCCAATGGGCCATGAAAGTGCCAGTGACAGTTGCATAACTCTCACAGTTGAAGGGATCATCATTCTCTTCGAACAGCTAACAGGAAAGCCTGTTGACAGTGAGACAATGCTGAACCCCACCTCATCCTACAGGCCGAAAGCAGCTGCTCCTCACTTCGAATAACAACTGCCAATAAATCTCACATCAAAAATCTGTTTTTCCCTTCTGTTGTCCCCTTCTCCTGGCACCTGAACGAGCAGACCAAAGAAGAGGGCAAAGATCCAAGCATCTGCTGGAGTGACCGGCACCACTTCTCAAATGATCAAAACCTGAATGACATACAGCCACCTCATGAAAGAGCAAAATACCCATTCACTACATATCATCAGCATTCATCTCCATGTCCAAAGTGAACTTTTATTCCCATCCTTTTTCCTCCAGCTGAACTTTTAACATTTCTTCCCCAGGCTCTCCTACTTAATGGGACTTGCTGCTATAACACTTTCTCTCCCACTACTTTTCATTTCTGGCTCCGTGGTTAAACTGAGCCGAGTGGTATCTTCAGAGAAGCATACAGAATATCAACCATCAGTTACGGGCTGCTGAAAAGCAAGAGCCCGTGCCAGCAAAAGGCTGGCTAAATCTAACTGCTACTACAACTGTATCCGAATGAGAAATTAGACAAGACTATCATTGGTAATTACCCAATAGAGCTCCCTTTAGAGCTCCCCCTTATAGTGAACTACGAGAGGTGGTTAACCAAATACAAAGCACCTTATCCTTGCCACCTTCAAAGGACCTGTCCTGAGCCAAGTATGGCTTAGAACAGGGGTCTCCAAACTTTTCAATGTAAGGGCCACATTATATATTTCCCACATTTATGTGGGCCAAAGGAAAAAAAAAAATCAGTCCCAGTACTTTAACTTCCTCAAATATTAGTGTATAAACATGGAAAAATTAAAACATATCTTGTTGGAAAAAATCAGGGTAAATTAAATAGATTCCTGCTTTAGTTTTATGCAACCAAATTAGTGTGACGAATGATACTGACGTTTTGATTTCAAAATTTCATTGAAATCAGGTTCCAGATTAGATGAGCCAATTGTAAGAATTGATTTCAAATAATCATTAGACAAATTTGCTCAATAGTTAGATTTTACATACTTCATTTTGGAAAATGTTTGTTCACACAAGTATGTTGTACCAAAAATGGACACAAAACTACAGGCAAACTTTATCAAATTTGGAAACTGGTCTGGCTGCAGGCATTTACAAAACTCAATCAGATTTCCTTCTCTATATTTATCTTTCAGTCTGTCATCTGCCTGGAGATCAATAATTTCCATTTGAAATTGAGTTGGAAGATTTTCAACATTGCAGTCAAATGGATTATGAAAGAGCCTGATTTCATTTCCTTTGGCATCAAGGTCAGCAAATCGCTCCTGAAACTGTTGTTTCAAATCTGAAATTATTTCATTTGCAAATGAAGAAGGAAATTCAACTTTATTTTCTGCATGAAATTTTTCACAGCATAGAAAATGAGCAAAATTCTTAACTTTCACCTGACCTTCAAGTAGCGCAAGTTTTCTTCTGAATGCCTTGACTTGAACAAAGTAGTCACTGATCAAATTTGTTTTGCCTTGCAACTTCAGATTCAATTGATTCATGTGACCTGTCATATCTGCAAAAAATGCCAATTTCCAAATCCATTCACATTCTGATAATAAGAGGTTTATTTTTCTCTGTGAGAAATAAATCAATTTCTAATCTGAGCTCAAAGAAAGGCAGCAAAACCTTTCCACAACTAAGCCATCTAACTGCTTTGAATAATTCAGCGAATTTTTTCAAGGCCACCACACAGGGATTTGTTTGGCGGGCCGGATGAAATTATGTGGCGGGCCGGATGTGGCCCGCGGGCCATAGTTTGGAGAGCCCTGGCTTAGAATATGGGGATACTTCCCCACAGAAGAATACACGCCAGAGCCCTCTCAGGTGATACAGATGTCAGCATTATGGTCATCATCAGGATATCGTTGCAGAGACTCTGCAATATATGCCATCTGTAGCAAGAAGCACGAAACAAAGTTGTGTCTGGAGAAACTGTAAAATGGGGAAGCTACAACACCCTAGTGCCCCAACTGTTCTGAATGTCATCATGCGTGGTTTAAGACCACCTCGTATGGCAGCACCCACACCCAGACCGAAGACGCCCCAAGAGCCAAGGGTAGAAACAACCAAACAAGTTGTGGAAGCAGCGCCTGTTTTGTGTCACGAAAAAGGGACTCAAACTGAACAGCAGCACCACCAATCTGCTCCTAACCCTGAACCTCAAGCCTCTTCCCTTCATCCTCAGCCTACTCCAACCCCACCAAGGAACCTCAACAATAGCCAAAGTTGCTTTTCACTGCACCAGACCTCTATGATGTCCTAAAGTAAAACGATTAGCATGTCGAGAAAACAACCCGGAAGTGACTGGGAATTATTGAGCAGTCTGATCCACAGAATCTACGACCAATGTGGTATCTCCCTCCCCGATGAGTTCCTCAGACAGCGGCTCTGTGGTAATTGCCCTGATATTAGTTAAGCATTTGATTGACAACTATCCTGTTGCTCCCACTAAAGCATTTCCTCTCCTTTCCCCTTTTCCGGCCTCCTCACGTCTAACGACCGAAATTTCCAGCTATTGCTCTATCTTCCACTTACGTTGTTACCTCTGCTTGTTACTGCCGGCTGAAGGGAGACGAAAGCAAAACAGGATTATACGCTGACATTTTACAGTCCTCGTTAGTGGGGCAAACAGGCCAAGTGTCATTAAAGATTCTGAGAGCAGCATCACGCAGTTCCCCTTGAGAGACGAACACAACCACTCGTCTTCCCTTCAGTTTTTGGCGGAACAAAACTACTTTTTCTAAAACATTTTCCCTCTCCTCCATCGCTCCCTAACCCTAAATGATCGGCGCCTCTTCATTTTCTCTCGCTCAAAGTAAGTGGCTCAAAGTAAGTTAAAACCAGTATTAAAAATCCGTAGGTTTGCTAGTTTTCCAGCTTTTTCTCCAACGATAAATAATTCAATTATCCTTACTAGCTCCCTACCACATTCCAGGACTCCCTACGATCGCTCTTCCTCTCCTACTGATGGGGGCCTTAGGGTTCAAAGAGGTTTGTAACTTCGCCTTTTAACCTTTCATTGCTTACCATCGCATAGCCACGATTATAAATCACAATAAAGAAAATCTCTTTCGTATCCATAATTCCAGGTACATGGAAAAAAGTGACTGTTCTATGAGCAAGAACCCGTCTGGCATAAAGCCTGCTCAGTCAGAAACAACATAAACAACAACATTTTTAACTCAGTCCTGATGAAGTTGGCCTTGAGAGGCGACGAAAGACTCCCGAATAATTTTCATTATTCCTAAGAAGCTTGTTACCAGTAGCGAAAAGGAATTATAGACTGATAGAGAGTCTAAATAAGAAGGTGCGTCACTGCAGTCCTGAGTTATTTCCTTCCGTGGTTCGAGCCCACGGGATGACGATCTTATTATTAACTAATAAAGTCCCCTTCGGTTAACATCTATGAAAATATATAATTTCCGAGGTAGAGCGAATTGGATATTAAAGGCCATCTGTAGCTTAATGCCCATATCTCTCTCTCTCTCTCTCTCTCTCTCTCGAACCGAACGACGAATGGGCTCTTTCTCTAAAATCAAGTATGTCCCTGTTGGCCCAAGTAGTGGATTACGTTCGCATTAAGTAATTGTCCTTTGAAAATTCGTAGCTAGGGTGTTAAGAGAGAGAGAGAGAGAGAGAGAGAGAGAGAGAGAGAGAGAGAGAGAGAGAGAGAACATGAGTGCTCACTGCTCCATGAAAATGTAGTGTACCATCAAAACGGGAGAGCCTCGACTAGATCATTCTCACCCCACTGGCAAGAAACCATTCTTAAGATTCTCTCTTTTCCTCTACCTTCTTCCTTTGAACGAAATGGCGGGTCTCGAGCAATGAAGACTAATTTTTTTTATAAATCGAAGACGAAACAAGAACTACTTACCCAAGCAGCCTTTCCATGAGCGTTTTGGCTCTCTGCATTCTTAAATAAAATTGTTTTAGGAAGCCATATGCTGTTGTCAAATGTTTTTTTCAGGTACCAGCTGGCAATACAAAAAGAAAATTAAATGATTAAGGAAGTTGCACAGAAATTAAGATGTAGAGAGAGGAAAAGCAAAAAACAATGAAAGAAAATGTAAAATTTTTTTTAGAATATATATATGCATGCATATATACATATATAATGACTGTAAG
This sequence comes from Macrobrachium nipponense, assembly GCF_015104395.2. Classification (NCBI taxonomy): domain Eukaryota; kingdom Metazoa; phylum Arthropoda; class Malacostraca; order Decapoda; family Palaemonidae; genus Macrobrachium; species Macrobrachium nipponense. The sequence continues at coordinate 22,076,911 of NC_087201.1, read as the reverse complement.
TGGGGGAACTACAGCAGGGTTCAGTTCCCAATGGAACCAAACCAGTTCGGGAGCTCTCCGTAGAAAACTACTTCACCTGTTTTGACTGATTTAGTGAGATAGGTGCCAACTAACTATCTAACCTATGGTAGGTTTAAGCCATGCTTAAGTAAAGCATGGGGTCGATAACTTAGTCCCAAAAGGTCTGCTGAGAACAGGAAAGTTACGATCCTCCAGAGCCATAATTCATAAGGAGAAAAGGGGAAATATTGAAAAAATATACGTAGATGCATGCACGTAATTCGCAATAATTATGATAGAATCTCTCTCTCTCTCTCTCTCTCTCTCTCTCTCTCTCTCTCTCTCTCTCTCTCTGTATATATATACATGGTGTGTATTATGTGCATATGAATGTGTATGTATAATCGCTATAATATCCAAAGCGTAGGCCAAAGATTCAATGCTTTTCTTAGAAGTAACAAAATCCATAGTCTGAAAAAATCGAGAAGTTAAGAGGAGTTTTTGGCAATTACAGATTCACACACACAGATACATGTGTATGTATTTATATATACATATACATATATATATACATATACCTGTGTGTGTATTTTTACACTTATGCAAGGTGTGGTAGGCTGGCGGACTGAAATAACAGGAAAGCATTGCATAAGAATGTGGAAAGATATTCAGCCTCCCGTCAGAAGGCTCAAGACAGATGGAGACGGATGTCTGGGGAACAAATGTTGAGACCTTCAGGTCAAAGGAAGGATCGAGAAAGAGGGATTTGCAGGGATGAGGTCAAATAGATTTAGGAGAGAGGGGGGAATTTGTCGGAATGAAGGGAATTCTTGTGAGTGAAAAGGATCGATGAAGATTGTTGACAATGGCGCCAGATCAAGGTATTAACATACTCAGAATTGTTATTCATGGTGAGAAAAATCTTTGCAAGACATTTCTGTAACGTAGCATCTGTTTCCGGTGGATAAGCATCTTCGTGGCTGTCAAATTCCACATAAAAACGTAAATCATCTAATTCAGTGTCAGCTGGGCTTGACACTGAATGACACGGCGTTGATTGATGACAAATAACAGCTGCTACAGTCAGGAGTCTTCTTTCAATGATTTATTTCGCGATTCTGCTGCTATAGGACAAAATGGTGCCAGCTTCTTGGCGAGAGAACGGAAAACATATTTGAGAAGTCGAGGAGAAGAGAAGAAATAGAATCCAAGAGCAAAAGATATTGTTTTTCTTGCAACAATGCAAGCAAGCAAATCTTTGCTTTTACTTATCATTTCTTTCAGTTTAGATTCACTTCACATTCTTGTTTCACGGGTATTCCTTTGGACAATACCCTCAAGATCTTTTTTATTTTATACAGTCTCTATTTCTCGTCCTCGTTCTACACACCAAAGATTCATAGACCTACAGGTACAAAGTGAAAACAGCAAAACTCAAAAGTGGCAAGGCCTTAACCCACCTTTCAAGCCTTTCTCTTCTGGAACCATGAATTTAACCTGTCTCCCTTCGAGAGGCGTTTCTGTCACTGCCTTATCCCGTAAACAAACACGTTACAGTGAGGAGCTGGTGATGTTTTGGACGACTGCCCGTCTCGACCACTTACCACATCAACAGCTGTAAGTTTTCGGCAAAGTAATCCAAGTTGATGCAGAGAAACAAGAAATAAAGTCGGAGTTGGAGGCGGGGAGCAGCCTCCAAGAAGGTTATGGAAATCAGGGAAGACAGTGAGATTACCATAGACTGTAGACAGAGAAGAAAGAGTTAGTCATTTGACGGAACAATCGGAAGATATGTATAGGGTATTTCAGTTGATTCAAGCTGGGACGTAGCAGACATACTCTTCAAAGAGATCAAAAAGTGGATGACCAACTGGAAAATGACTCAAGATTTCAAATATAAATCTCAAGTAAAATATATTAAATTATCAACTTATGATTTAAGTGAAAGTTTTATTTAAAAAATCTACTCAATATTAGCTTAAGTCGGATACAATCAAAACACAATAAGATATCAAACTATAGGTGATTTAAAGATTTGAATAACTTAACTGAGTCCTATCTCATCCAGATAGAATGTGTACATCTTAACAGCTTAAGTAATCATATAATTCAAACAGTTTGGGTAAAAGTGGCGCCACAACTCCAGTCCAAATAAACAACGTCGATTTTGAGTCGGATTTCGGAGCAGTCAAAAGTTCATTAATCCAGATTAATCCCGTCATCTTCATCTTCTCTTCCAAAGGATTAATCTTTAATCATTAATCAACACGGGCTCTCTCTCTCTCTCTCTCTCTCTCTCTCTCTCTCTCTCTGTTATTAGACTATTGTTATTTTTCTTAAAAATGGTGCTCCACTTGAAGACCAATTTAATTAACTGCAATGAGGAACCAATTTCTGTTGCAAAAATATGAGCTAAAACTAATCTTAAATTATACCTCGAAAGCTCTCTCATTTTTTTGTTTTAACATTACTTAATCTAAATGTTAATTTCGTTGAAATCTGGCAAAATGGCCAAAATACTTTATGAAAACATTCGTTTTAATATTTAAAAAATGCTATCTATTTGAATTGGTATATGATTTAAGAAAACTAGATTCTTAGTTTAATTCATTTATAACATGACTGTTTATTAGCATACACAGACAACATAAATAAACAGCTATATATATATATATATATATATATATATATATATATATATATATATATATATATATATATATATATATATATATATATATATATATATATATGTAGGATTTTGAAACTTCTAAATCTTCTGGTGGCCACAGTAGCCCAGCTGATAAACTAAGCGAGTGGTTCCCAAACTGGGGTCCGCGACACATTGAAAAAAATAATTTTTCAACTCAAGAAAAAGATTGCGGCAGTTTTCACCGGATTTACTGTGTATTGAATATAAAGCAATAACAAAGATATTGAAAATATTTTATATATTTACTTATTTTGTGCAGGAATATGCAAATATTAAATGTACACGCTGTACTGGGTATTCCGGTATGGTAATGATAAAGTTTGGGAACCACTCACGTAGTACTAATCTCTAGACCTATCTCCATCTGGCCTTCATCACTAACTCATCTTCGTATGGAACTTTCTTAATTTTCCTTATGGGATGTTTTCAAACTCCATCCTGCCATCTAACACTTCGTGGTATTTGTCTTATATCTGTCCTTAGATATAAAGGATGTTGTTCGCATCAGGAAAGGCTACAGGTACACTGGTGAGCGTGTCACTTTTCGTTGCAGCTAACCTCACCTCCGGGAAATTGCTCAATATATGTCTATTTTAGAGTTCCAAACTGCTCTCAAGAACAATTCTTTCATAAGAAAAAGGTATAGAGGAAACTAGATGGTACATTCCACGTAAAGATGAACTCGTCAAGACTACAACTTCAGGATGAAATCAGGGGAAGAGAGAGAGAGAGAGAGAGACAGACAGACAGACAGACAGAGAGAAGAGAGCGAAGGTAGTGAGGCGAAAATGGAATTGTAAATGTCAACTTTAGAACAATAACGTTAACGTTTCTATTTTTGGAGAGGCCAAGGCCCAGCATAAAGACAGCCAGAGAAACAATGACAGTAAAATATGACAGCGATGCATCATTATACTCTTATCCTCCGCGCCGCAGGGTACCAGCACCCATCCCCCTCCCCAACTCACCCCTTCACCCTACCCCCTACCCCCGGTTACGTTATCAGGAACAGTCAAACTCATCACCCGTTGGCTTGACAAGCAGCCTCCTCCATTACGTGACATGTTACACTGTTTACTCGTCTTCCTATTTTCATTTTCGAGACCAATATAAAACCCACCGTTTATTTGTCGAGAACCGTTCGGGCATTCATTTATTTATTCGTTTATCACTTCCAATGTCTTTTGTGTATTCAAGATTAGTCCCATTTATTTCCTTTGCATTGAGTTTAGTCAATTTTTTTTTTATCTCGTACTTTTGATTATTTGCTTTTCCTTCTTGTGCGTTTGGCCAACTTAGTGGAAGTATCAAAAGTATTTTTTATTTAACACTATTATGACTAGCCTATGAATAGAGTGGAATATAGAATTTAGTCCCATGGCCTAACGCTGCGACCAGTATGATCATTCACAGCTGAAAGGGAAATTTAGAGTAGAAAGGTTTGAGAGGTGTAACATGAGGAAACCCCGTCAGTTGCACAATGAACCAACTGTTAGGAGGGTACATAGCAAGATGGAAGAAAGAGAATATGAATGGTGGTACAGTAAAAGGAATGAAAGGGTTTGCAGCTAGGAGTTGACGGGGATTAGCCTAGGAATCTCCTTGAGTGACAATATGAACTTAACTGGTTGCGGAACTGCTAGCTTCTTACTTACTATAGTTCTTTCATATTAAATCAGATTCTCTTTCAAGCTTGTTGTAGGCCTAGGTGTTACAGAAATCTCCGTTTAAAATTATAAACAAAAAATCATAAGAAACTTTAAAGATAACCTCATCCTTTTGTATAATGAAACACTTATTTTCCTATTTTATTTAACCTGTGATTCCTGCGTTCTCTTTCACGTCAGTTGCTGTGTTAATGGTCAGAATTTCTTTTCTTGCACAGAATTTGAGGTCTGTTATTCGAAGCACACATTTGTCAAATTCATCTGAACTAGTGACTGTTTTAGACCTTTGTTTTTTCTCATCTCGACAGCTGCCTTCATTGGTAAATGTTCGGTTTCCCGCTCTTCTTTGATGATTCGCTTAATTGTATCTCTGCTCATTTTTTTTTGTCTGCACTGTAAGAGCTTGCTCAAGGAACGTTAGTGACCGGACACCGCAACGCAAAATATACTTCGAAACTCTATAAACACTTTAGCCTGAATATGTAGGACTGTAGTGATAAGCTTTGACCATGCATGCTACCAAAGTTGAATATATATCTTAGTTGAACCTGACCATCGAGCTGAATAACAGCTCGACTAGGGCTGGCCCGAAGAATTAGGTTTTTATTTACGTGGCTAGGAACAAATGGGTTACTTAGCAACGGGACCTACAGCCTATCGCGGGATTCGAACCATATTATATAGAGAAATAAATTTCTAATCACCAGAAACACATTCCTCTGATTCCGCGCTGGGAGCGAACTCGAGCTACTCATTCGTCCAGGGAGGAACTATTCATCCTGCCAGACAAAAGTTTATTAGGGTTCCTTAACGACAGGAGCGGGATATTCAACCTGAGATAGTACAAGAGGTTTGAGATCACGACTCAATTGATCATTACTGAAGAATGACTGAGAACAATGATCATTAGCGACTGTATAGCTATTACGATTACTGTACATTAATTATATTCACTTTAATCATCCAATCGGCTTAATTTTCCTTTTTTCTCAGTATATTTTACAATAAAATTATAAGTTTGAGATCGCCCATAAATAACGCTAATCTCACTTCATAACCATCACTTCATAATCAGTGTATGCACGTTCGTTCCTTTAGGATTTATGCGTGTTTTGAATAATAATGATAATAATATTCATAAATATTGAATAGTGTATGTCATATTTAAAAGCCTATATGTGTATTTAAACTTAAGGGATGGTAGAGATTAGTAATATTGTCTTCTTGTCTGATTAAACAACACAAAAACCAAAAGAAGGAGAAGTTTCACAATATTAGTCTCATGTATTTAAAAGGAAGAAGTCTAGTTTCCATCTCACAAATTTAGTTAAAGATATTTTGAAGTTTTCAAGGCTCGGAAGTTTATAAAAGAAAACTTTAGCATGAAACGTAATAATACGAAATTCGCATCTGTCAAATTCCTGTTTTAAAACAAACGATAGCAGCAACTACCTCCTAATATTATATGTTGAACCCGACAGACTTTATGAAGCTGAATACAAGACGGGAAATATGTAGAATAATTCAAGTTTCTCATGGCTACATGATAACGAAGAGCGCATCAGTGGTGTGATCGGTATGGTCTTGGCCTGCCACCTCGGTGACCGCGAGTTCAATTTTCGGGCGTTCCACTGAGGGGTGAGAGGTGTGTATTTCTGGTGATAGAAGTACACTCTCGACGTGGTTCGCAAGTCACGTCAAGCCGTTGGTCCCGTTGCTGAATAACCATTGGTTCCATGCAACGTAAAAACCTCTACAGACAAGCAAACAAACAAACGTGATGACGGGGAACATCGAGATGAGGCAACAATCCGTCGCTTTCTTGTCGAACGCTCAATCAGGAAGAGCGGACATTCCCTGAGCAGCTCAGTGTTCAACACTCCACTGCGGATCACTCCTGGCTTACCGTCCGCGTTGACTTTGAAAGCAAGAGAATAAAGGATTGGAGCTCAGGAAGTAGACTTTCTGTACATTACACGTAGGGTAAAATTATATATAAATAAATAAAAGACCACAAGGGTGAGAAAAATGTAAAAAGAAGAAAAGGTAAAGAAACGAGCGCGAGTATAAGTTAAAAATGGGTATGTGGATATCAGTATATCGACTGAAAGTAAGACCAACAAAGAGGGAGGCAAGTGAGAAAATACTGGGTAGGTGTCGTGAAACGGGTTCTGGAATAGAAGGGTCTCATATTTAAGCAGGAGATTGCAGATGCATACAAGATAGAAGAGAGGGAAGAAGTCCTCTTGATGAGGTATGAAGCTGCTGACTTTCTCAGATAGGAGGGTAATCCTTGTTTAAGCATTTAAAAGATAAAGATGGTAATGCCTGTCGACTCGTTTCTTGTATGGAACCAATCCCACTTAAAGAAAATTGGTTAACACGTCTCGCGTACACACACACGCACACACATACGTCTATTGCCACTATCAAATTATTTCTCCCAAAGATGACTGAATATGTTCACTCAAAGAGTGAAAGGAAGGCTGTGACGTTACAGTAATCTAATTAAAGTACTGAATAAAAGATTAGAATATAACATTTATTCCCAAACCAAAACACGATGATTCTCAGGTTGGAAGAACGGAACTGGTGGCGAAGCACTATAGCTGGTTCACTCAAGGTAGATTCTTGAGTGAGTCCTACGCCTGCAAGACATTTGTTTGGCGGCCGCTGATTGGCTGGGAGCTGCCTACCTCCCGGTACTAGCCAATCAGCGGCCTCCAAACAAAAGTCTCGTACGCATAGGGTTCATCCAAGAAGCTACACCTTAAGTGAACCAACTATAGTTAACGGGGAAGGGGAGAGTTATTATCCTTAGAACAGCTCCTCACCTCCAACTAACGCTAAAATAAATCCTTTCACGGAAGTATCAGGTTTTGTTTGAGGAGACGACTCGGGGAATTTCAGGTGTTCCTTTGGCCTTCAGTCGACGTACTCGCTCTCTCTACTCCGCTCTGCTTCGCCCTATCTGCTCTACTGTGCTGTGCTCTGCTCTGCTCTCTCTTCTCCTCCTAAGCCACTAAATGCGCGCTCCAGTCTCGATGATTCCGGTTATACGCTTGTCTGAACACAAGTAGATGTTACGTAATCTGATCAACTCAGACAGTCCGGAAATATCTTGAATGAACAGATGACGAAATTCCATAGAGAAAATCGGAAATGATGCGCTTTTGATCATTACGAGAAATAAAATTGCATTGATGTCTGTTAAAAACCTGTTTATTCTGACTAGACTTATGGAATATGAAATGGAAAGAAATATTAAGTTTAGGCCAAAAAGTAAGCATTGGGACCTATAAGGTCATTCCGCGTTAAAAATGAAATTAAGAGCAGGGAGGTTTGATTGAAAGGTGTAACAGGAAGAAGGTAATATGAATGGAGGTACAATAAAAGAAATGAAAGGGGTTGCAGCTAGGTCCGAAAAGGACGCTGCAAATAACGATTGTTATTTAGGAGGTTTTTCTTTGTCCCGGAATCCCGGGATAAAATGAATCTCAATCCGGAATCCCGGGAATTCCCAGGATTTTCAGTTGTCTAAAATTGTACCTTATACCTCGTTTCCCTTTCAGGTTTTTGATGCAGAAATATTGCTGTAGATTGACTGTCTTATTAATTCCACCTAATGCTTAATTCCAGCATACACTTTGCTTCTTATATATATATATATATATATATATATATATATATATATATATATATATATACATTCATACTTACATACATGCATACAAACATTTTTGCACATCGCGGGTAATCTTAGGATAAAATTAAGTACAAAAATATGAACAAATTTGACTCAGGATGGTTTGTGGACTCGCTGTTCTATATATAGTATATCTATATATATTTATAATATATATATATATATATATATATATTCTATATATATAAATATATACATATAATATATAGATTAATTACACAAAATTATCTTTCACAAAAACTTTAATCAGTTGAATTGTATTTTCCCATCGACAGCATCTTGCTAGATGCAAAATTGCAAGTTGCAACACTTTCGCAAGATAAGGCTGTCAGATAAATCCGTAGAGGAAACATGAAGCGTATGTTCCAGTGTTGCCAGTTTAACGCAGTAGCTAAAAATCTATAGAGGACAGGGATATAAAACCGTGACAAAATAATCATGTACTTCTTCGCGTGATTACCGTCCCAAATATGCAAAATAAGGCATTAGGTAAAGAGTAATACTACGTTTCCATATGATAAAGAAGGAATCTGTTCCTCTTGAAAAATATGCAATCTTGTAGTACATGATTATTTTGTCACGGTTTTATATCACTGTCCTCTATAGATTTTTAGCTACTGCGATGAACTGGTAACACTGGAACAGACGCTTTATCTGACGGGCCTTATTTTGCAAAATTGTTGCAACTTGCAATTTTGCAACTAGCAAGATGCTGTTGATGGGAAAATACAATCCGCAGAAAATATAAATTATTCTATATAGATATCAAAACAGTGACATAACCTACACATCTATCATTATTATCATACAGATAATGACAGAAATTGTCTGTACGTGCAGTACATACATATATATATATATATATATATATATATATAATATATATATATATATATATAATATATATATATATATATATAAACAGAACAACAAGTCCACAACCATCCGCAGTCAAATTTGTCCCTATTTTTTGTACTTAATCTTATCCAGGGATTTCCCGGGATGTGTGAAAGTATCCCGGGATTCTTAAACCTTGAAAATTGATCCCGGGATCCCGGGAACAACCCTAGCACAAAGAACCTTTAGTATTGCCTACTGTGCACATCAGACTAAACTTATTTATGAAATGTACTTGAAGTTTGTTGATGGTTCAGGAATATTTGCAAAAATTTAAGAATTTTACTTTGTCGGTGTAACACGGCGTTACAGACGATGACTACGATAATATAATGGAAATTTGGTATTTTCAAATATACCCAATACAGCTTTATAGCTCTCAATGTCCTCCTCTACCTGGTGACATTATGATGTAGCTCCCAAACGGGGAACTTCCGAAGCAGCCATCATCACTTTCTATTCCTATACATTAGTCCCAAACTTGAGTGCTACACCTTTATCCTTCCTTAAATTTTCCGTGGTAATGAACGAATATCAAGATCTTCCTCCCTAATAACATCTCACCACCAATTTGGATCTTCCTTTCTGCATTAGACATACTTTAGTCGACCTCTCTTCACATAACCAGACCACTTCGGGATAGTTGAACGAAAGGTTCATCTTTGATCAGCGGATGAAAGACATTATATCTATGTAGATAGCGAAGCTTTACAATCATGCGTAAAGCCTCACTAATATCTTGAAAACTTATTACGATTGTTTTCTTTTTCTTCTTCTTCTTCTTCTTCTTTCCGATCGAGCGTTACAAACAAAAGTCCCGTAAAGTATCTCAGAGCAACTAAGTCTCATAATTTTCCGGAGAGAATTCACCGACGTTAGTTCCTAACAATGGGGTTTGGAAGAATGAGTCTCAGTCTCACCCTTCCTCTCTCTGTTCCATTCTTATCTCTCTGCTTATTCTTTTCGTCTTTTCCTTTCCCCTTAATAAAGAGCCTCCAGGCAGTGGTGGGGTCTGCTTCCTGACGACTTTACCCGCGTAGATTTGAAACACTGGATGCAGCCTGACATTGGAGACCTAAGTCCAGATGGATCATGAAATATTTCAGATGAAAGAAGGCCTCTACCATCACTCCGGTTATTCAGGAACCTAATGGAGTAGATGCCATTTTGTTCTAAGTCGCGGTTGGTAACTATAATGATAATTCAACCTGTTCCGTCAACTTCCGTATACGTGTGTATTGCAGTATCAATGCGATGAGAACGTCGCTGTCAGCAGCCTTTGAAAGCGAACACTGAAACTGGACACTCCCGTGGTAGTGTCACCTTGTTTCAGGAACTGAAGAAATAAAGGTATATGTTGATTTTTCAAACTTTCAACACGGCGCACTACAATTTCAATTACTTTGAAAATGGACACGATCCCTTTCAAGGCTGATGCCAATGAAAGTTTATAACGCATTCTGTACATTGCAGAAAATAAAAGGAAATCTGCAAAAGACATCACGCCGCAATTTCAGTTTAAATACATTTCATTCGAAGCGATTATTGGCCAGAATGCAGTTTCAGTTAACGAGTTCAATTCAGCGCTCACCATTTCTAGTCGGATTTACTCAGCATACTGATGGTGGAGCGGAGATCAAAATTGATATTTGCCGTCAAATAGATTTCAGGACGTATATGAGGTTCACGTGGACTACTCGAACACCCCCCCCCCCCCCCCCCCCTTGATGATAAATCATTGTTTTATTTTTTCACGGAATTATCATATATCAATTAATTCCACATGAGAAATTTTGAATGACAATGCATATTTAATGACTTGCTGCTCTCCCTCGAAGAGAACTTGCCTCCATCGAATTTGTGGTTCCTTTCTTGCGTAGAAAATCGGTGTCCTGAAAATAGATATGAACAGTTTTGGATATCTAAAATGGTTCCGCAATGGCTTGGTTGGCAGGAGAGGAATAATTTGTTTTTTCTAAATTGTACTTTAATGTTCTCTTTATCATCAGCCCATGTATACAATACCTGTTTCTCTATCCATCTCTTTTTTCTGTCTTTTTTTGTTTTTGACACGTAAACGTGGGCATATATGCATATAGAGAACTGCGCATGAAACAGGATAGCATTCAAACTTCTGTTTGGAAACTCCTCGAATTTGTTCTCTTGCCAACTTATTGATGTATTGATCAATGTCTCTTTGGTAGAACATCTGATCATAACAGCTTCCAAGACTTTATGACTAATGCAGACCTTGCACAAGTAGCCTCTACATAGCGGGAGGAAATCGAAGTTGTTTGAATGACGAGCATAATATATAAAATAATTTCTCTTGACTAATCCCTGTTACGGAAAAATTAAGTTACATACATAAAAGTCACGTTCTTCATATGCCTACTTGTATCTTTCTTTGGATAAACCCATAAAACTCTTAGCAAACTCTTAGTATCTATAAGCCGTAGCAGACTGAGTTCAAATCTTTCGAAATACTGTCTACCTCCTTCAAACACACGTGTATGTAATCAAAACAATGGCAAGTACACAACAAATTTATTCTTTGTTTATTGTAGTGTTACTTCGTTTGCTCAGTTGATCATACATTAATTCACCAGAATCGTAAGAATTAACGATGAGTTAATTATCAATACGTTCCGAACCAACTTATTAATAATCCGCTCGGTTTTGAGTCTACGTCAGTAAGCAATTTAATTGGGGGAAGATATGGATATTTATGAACAGTCCGCTAGGGCTGATATAGAGGCATTGACGAAAATGTATATCCAAATGAATAATAATATCTGCTGCATATCTCTCAGCTATATGAACATTCTTTATTACGATTTTGTTAAAACATTGATCAAACCTGCAAGTGACAATGCATGATAAATATTATGATAATAATAACATATTGAGATCAGAATCAAAGACCTATTTACCAGCAGACTGACTGGCATTGACACATCACGATGTTTCGTAATGCTTTATTCTGAAACACACCAGAAAAAAAGCCTTCTTCTTGGCAAGCCTTCCCAGTGAAAGCCCGGGGCTGGGAACTTTATCTTGCCAAAATACTCACAACCCCACTAGTTGGTCCTGCTTCAGCCTAAGGGTGCCACCATCCAGATGAGAAGACCTTGAGGTGTTCCTTTCTGAAGGGATTTCAGGGGCATCCTGGAGGGTTGGTTTTGTTTGTTTGTATGGTGCTTTTACGTTGCATGGAACCAGTGGTTACTCAGCAACGGGACCAACGGCTTTACGTGACTCCCGAATCACGTCGAGAGTGAACTTCTATCACAGGAAATACACATCTCTCACTCCTCAGTGGAATGGCCGAGAATCGAACCCGCGACCACCGAGGTCCTAGAGGATTGGAGACTCACGTAAATAGATGCCTATTCTAGGAAGCCTTGGCCCTCACCCTTATTGGGGATGTTTCTCGGTATGGAGATCTACCTCCCTCCCTCGTAAGTTGACCTTAGAGGAGGGCTTTCCTGGTCGGATTGCCTTGACCGCTCTGGAGAGGAATCATGGGCGAGGGGTCGGAAACCCTCCTTGGGATACTTATCGGCCTGGCAGGAGCCATGTTTCCCTCATGGGAAAGAAATCACAGAGGAGGACCTGCCAGTCAGGGTACCCAGACTCCTACTGCAAAGGTATGACCAGGGGAGGGGCTGGAAGCCCTCTTCAAGGATGCCTTCCTTAAGGTGGCCTCACACTAGGCCTTTTTTTTCTCCAGGAGCTTTTAGCTCGAGATTTTTGCTTCCCGACTGGACGGGAAGCCGCGTGCACGAACTGCGAGCGACCGCATAGTGTAAACAAACAAGATGGCTGCTGCTGATAGGACGTACTCTCAGACCTTTGGCTTCTCTTTTCCTGACCCACTCTCGTACCACAAACGTTTTTTGTTAATCTTGCATTCACGTAAGACTCCGAGAAAACACATCACTGCCGCACATCTTGCAACAGTCCGACAATTTCTGGGCGCCATGATGATATCAGCTGATCAGTTTTGTTTACTTTTTCCTACTCCTACTCAAAACCACGAGGTCCTAGTGTGACAAAACAACACTTTTGCTCGCGAGCATCGGCTGGGTGCTGGCCAAAACAGCGAGCAAGAAATGACTAGTGTGATACCAGCTTTAGAAGGGACATTTTCCAGGTTGGCAGGAACCCAGTCTCTTTCTTGGGAAGACAGCTTTGGAGAAGGGCATCCACTCTTTGCGTACCCAACTGAAAAAGTCCCTGGGGGAGGGCCTAGAGACCCTCCTCAAGGGACCACTCACTAATAATCCTTGGTCCAAATCCATGCGGTAAGGCCCACTTCTGGGAATGTTCCCCACCTTCTAGGTATCTTGCCCCCCACCCCCCCACAACTGGCCCCCCTTGGAGAGACAGGCCAAGAAAAGAATCTGGCTATTGGCGTTACCATGAGTCACTCTGCACTAGAAGACCGGAGACCCTCCTCTAGGGAACCCATCCCCAGGGAGTCTTAACCCCTTCCCCTGCAATGAGTCCTTCTCTGAGGGCACTTCCTCACCTGACAGGATCCTTGTCTCCCTCCATGGAAGGCAGTCCCTGTGGAGGATCTCATTGGCAGGGATCCTCAGCCAACTACAGACCCCCTTCAAGGCCTTCCAAAGGAAGCCTTTGCCTCCAACCCCATGGTAAGGACCTTTGAGGATGCTTCTCATCTTCGCACAGGATTCCACCCTCCCACCTGGGAAGGCATGACCTGAAGAGGACCTTGTGGTGGGTGTTCCCGGTACCATGAAATATGATATGTATATATATATATATATATATATATATATATATATATATATATATATATATATATATATATATATAGTGTTCATGGCGGGAAGTGGTCTAATGGCTTCATAAAGCGATGTAGGTAAAACATTTACTAAAATGAAAAATATATGATTAATCATTGTACTCCAATAAGTTTTCCCTTTTTACTGAATGCGATCTAGCAGAGCTTTCATGTACACATGCCGTCTCTATCTCTAGAACGGCTCCCCTCTCAACTACTGGTAAAATTCATTCTTTGACGGAAGTTCTGGGTTCTTCTTCCTATATAAGATGGAATAGGGTTCTAGTGGTCTGTCTCTTTCTCCGCTAATAGACAGCCTGTCTTGTACCTTACTTATATATATATGGTGCCTTCGGCACTTACTCGAACGTTCGAGCTACTGTCTACGATACCTTCAGCAGAGGAAACGAAATTCTGAACGACTCGGACGGTCTGGAAATATCTCGAAAAAAATACTGACTACATAAAACCTCAGAGAAATCATTATCAACTTGTATATAAGTGACATTATGAATTAGTAAAAGCTCACTAATGCCTTACAAAGGTATTTCTGAAAACTAACCTTATGTATGAAATTAAAACATCTTTGTTAATGAATCTCAAACGTAATGAAAATGACTGAAAATTGACTATTCTTTTTTCAAACACGGCAACAGAAAACGGTGCTAGGAGAACCTAGGCAAAAGAAAATCATATTCTAATAACTATTGCTTGATATCTCTTATTAGTTCCCTCCGGATATCGATCGGAGACCTTCCTCTTTGATTCTCCAAAAAGCCACCTCCCGTAAGGCTCTTTGTAGCGTCCTTTTACTATATCTCCGGGCATATTATCTTTCTTCCAGTTTACTTTCCAGCCTCTCTTAACAATTGTGTTATAGTTCAACTGGGATGCGTCCTTCCTGTGATACCTTTCAAACCTCCTTTACTCTTAATTTCACTTTTAGTGCTGAATGACCTCGAGATGTGTCACTCACCCCTGAGGAGAGAGACCCTCCACCTGCCTCTCTCTCCTGGAAGGCTGCACCGAGGTGGGCCTCCTTTCCAGGAATTCCAGGTTCCTTCTGTGAAGACAGGTAACCCAAGCGAAGGGTCTCCCGGCTGACCCGTGGTGTGACTTATACAACATAAAGGACATTTGAATTATATTTTTGTATATTAACTCCTCGAAGAATCGATCTAAGGGATTCTTGGGAGATTCGGCTCTCAACAGATACTCCGGAGTTCCAGGATCTTGCATAATGTCAGAAATTCCAGGACCTCTACAAGTTTCTTAGGTTTATAAAGAGAGAGAGAGAGAGAGAGAGAGAGAGAGAGAGAGAGAGAGAGAGAGAGTAGATTAGGTTCGCGTTTATTAAAAGTTTCGGGGCTTATTTCTATGAGCCGTTCCGGGGCAAGCAATGAGGTCTCCAAAATCGGAAAAGAAAACTGAAAAGCGTCTGTCTGCTGTTTATAATGACGAGCCGGTTTCCCCATTGATAAATCTTATTCCTTAAAAACTGAAGTAACCTCGGACAAGATCTAAAAAGAAATTCCAAAACATTTCCACGCAAGATTCGACTCAAGTCTTCAGAGATCTTGAATTTTGCTGAAAACGTTCCATGATCATCCTTGGGGAAAATTTTCAGTTCTCTGGCACGGAATTTTAATTCGTCAGTCTAGATGATGTTTTACAGTGACACGTTCTTTAATAGTTGGTATGTTAGGCTGACTAACAACTGCACCTCGTTCATCTGCCGTTGTTTTATGCCTTCGCTTCCATATTCACGTCTAATAGTAAGTATCTAATTATGATCGAATGTACTTTAAGAATGACATACGAAACATTTACGTGGAATCTGAATCGAAGTTCAGCAACACATTTTTAGCACATCAGTATAATATTAAGAGAGAGAGAGAGAGAGAGACAGAGACAGAGAGAGAGAGAGAGAGAGAGAGATGACTAAACAGAAATAACATGCTTTTGGATCACTCTTCCCATCCACACACAAACATGTAATATATGATATATATCTAATAATCATACATTATATATATATATATATAATATATTATATATACATATATGCGTGTGTGTGTGTGTGTAGACATGTTTTTTTCTCTCTTTTTATTATTCGTGCCTCTCAAGCGTAACTTTATCTATATATATATATATATATATATATATATATATATATATATATATATATATAATAGATATATATGTAAGTGTGTGTGTGTATTTACCAGTGTCACATTGAATAATTCTTTACAAAACGTAGTACATGATTTTCTGAAGCCTCTGCAATATATTAGCATATTATTTTACTATTGTACTACATTCGTCATTTGCTGATTTTTATTTCATATAATTGTGTTCATACAGTTCATTTAAATAACTTTTAGTATCTATTTAGAGAGATTTCAGATCCTTGCATCATGTCCAAACTATTGACTACCACCACCACCTCCTCCTCCTCCTCCCCTCCCTCCTCCTCCTCCTCCTCTCCTCCTCCTCCTCCTCCTCCTCCTCCTCCTCCTCCTTCTCCTCCTCCTCCTCCTTCCTTCTCCTCCTCCTCCTCCTCCTCTCCTTCTCCTCCTCCTCCTCCTCCTTATTCTCCTCCTCCTCCTTCCTCCTCCTCCCTTCCCTTCCTCCTTCCTTCCTCCCTCCTCCTCCTTCTCCTCATTCCTCCTTCCTTCCCCTCCTCCTTTCTCCCCCTCTCATTCCCCTCCTCCTCCTCCTTCCTCCTCCTTCCTCCTCCCCTCCTTCCTCCTCCTTCCTTCCCTCCTCCTCCTCCACCCCCTCCTCCTCCAAGGAATATTCCTGAATCTTGAATATACTTTGTCGGTACAGCAGCTCATTTCTTCCTTAATTGAGTGCCGTAAGAACTGGAAGTGGCTCCATGGGTTTATGCAGCTTTATTCCGTCTTGATATGAAATAAAATCCTCATCTCCACCCGTGAAGACTTTACATACATCATGAAATGGCTCCTCTTAACCTCTCAGCGGAATCCACTTCAGTTTTGCTGTAACGTATCCTCCCTCTACTGGAGCCCATTTTGTGAACATAACTTCAGGTGTTGATCTCAAGATCTCTTGGATTGTGCCCTGCCCTCTCTCTCTCTCTCTCTCTCTCTCTCTCTCTCTCTCTCGTCGCACGCTTCACTTTCCTGGGTTAATTGCTTCATGAGTTCTCCATAATGTCCACCTCCAGGATGTGGAAGTTCCCGCTTCTTTTTATTCAGAACCAACATCCTGGTCCTTATTGGTGACACTGAGAGTGACATACACCAGAAAGCATTTGCAAGAAAATGCATGTCTTAAGGGTAGGCTCCACTTTGGAGGGGTGCCGATCGTAAAAGATCGTAAAAATATTTGCCAAAAATACACTAATCAAGACAGGCTAATGAAATTTTCAGGCATTATTAGCACTATAATAACGCAAATTCTCTGTGAGTTTTATCCTCCTACTGGGAAAATAAATGATTTTAAGAAAAAAAATGTGAAATTCAGGGCCCCTTGTACTGAAGGTTATTTGGTGATCGGTGAGAAACTACAGTCTTGAATAGAAATTCGGTCTGGAGGCATGTTGGTATATCCACCTAGAACATGCACATAAAGTATTATCAAAATAGAACAGTAAATAAGCACGTTATAACAAAAGAAAAGAGCAACAACTTCAGGTAAGTTCAGCGAAAGCCCCGCCGAAAAATCAGACTATAGCTAGGAAGAAATATTCAGAAAAAATTCAAACCTCGATTTAGGGACAAAACCTTCGGAGAGTTTGTAGTTATTATGTCACTTGATAGCCTAAAACATCTAAAAATTATATCGACCAATTTAGAGAGATATACTATAATATTTTATAATATTTACGATTTCCATATTTATCGGCTGCGTTTTCGCTTCAGTTGTTGCTCTCTCTTTTTTTGTTATAACGTGCTTATTTACTGTTCTATTTTGATAATGATTTATGTGCATGTTCTGGGTGGATATACCAACATGCCTCCAGACCGAATTTCTATTCAAGACTGTAGTTTCTCACCGATCACCAAATAACCTTCAGTACAAGGGGCCCTGAATTTCACATTTTTTTTCTTAAAATCATTTATTTTCCCTGTAGGATGATAAAACTCACAGAGAATATGCGTTATTATAGTGCTAATAATGCCTGAAAAATTCATTAGCCTGTCTTGATTAGTGTATTTTTGGCAAATATTTTTACGATCGGCACCCCTCCAAAGTGGAGACTATTTAAGTTCTTTTATTAGGGCTATGACTACATTGATTTTGTTCATAAGAGAACAAGCATCGGGTGAAATACTTGGAAAGCAGTGTATAGAGTCTAACATTTTATAATACGTAATTGCAATTTTGCAAGAAAATACGCATCTCTTCTGTTCTGTTTTTATGGCTGTAAGTACAATGATGTTCTGCATGAAGTGACAAGTCTTGATTATCTCACCCTCAGCCCTAACGCCACCCCCCAACCCCCCCCCCCTCTCCCTAGCTTCCCCACCTCCAAGGGGACCTCTCTTCTGCCCTTTTTTTTTTATTTTTCCTATTATTCAGCAGAATTAATCAGCGTCGATGTTCAAAAGCAGGTTCCCATTTGAGATAATCATCCCTAATCCAGCGCTTCCTTTTTCCAGGTTAGTTCATTTTCAGCTGAAAAGAATTTCTTAATTGAATGAGGAGCTGTCCAGCTAATGCTAATTAAGTCATCCCTATTGAGTGCCACAACTGTTACTTGTTTCAGAGTGCTAAATCTTTTCGGTATTTTGCTCAAGTAAAGCGAAATTAACTATTTATGTCAGCTTCTTAATTAGCAACTCTGTCGTATTTCTTAGAATTTAGAGTTGGTCTTATCTATACTATATTTTTGTCCACTTGGTAGTTTAGCTCTCTCTCTCGTAGTAGCCATCTTGCTTGGTGAGACGTACCCGCGTGAAGTCACAATAATCAACAGATATCACAAGTTTAACATACGACTAGAATTTGAGAAATATCTAGAAGTGTTCGTGAACTATCGGTGATAAGATTAGTGTGAAAATAGTAGGATAAAGCGTCTTCTAAGTTAGTTTATCAAGTGTAATACTATAAATCAGAACAAGATGGCAGTAAGTTCCAACTGCGGGAAAAGGTGGCGTAATTTGGCGTGCTTAGCAGATTCGCAATACGATGAGGTAGCAGGAAGGGAACTGGCATTTCTCATCTATGAAATCAGCAACAGTCCTAACCAAAAAGATACAAAAGCATTCATAGATATATTAGAAGGATATAATCCTTCAAACTGGAACAAATCTAATGAAAACATCTTGAAAATAATTGAAGAAGTTCCAAATAAAATCCAAGTGGTCAAGAGACTCATAAAGAAAATATACATAAACCAACATATTCCGACAAAGAAAAATGAATAAGGTAAATCTTGTGAATATACTAATTGATGCATTAGGAAAAAGATGCCAAAAGCATGCAAACTGTGTAAGGTTTGGTATAGCATAGTCAATCCACAAACCTAATCAGAAAATGTGCTGCATGCAAAACATTCCGACCCATCCACAGTGTGCTGAGGTAATACAAGATTTGAGAAAAGATACAGAATTTCTGTTCAACATGTCTATCATGGATAGACAATGTTATTAAATCAAGATTGAATGTACTAATAGTTGAGGATGAAGAAGAAGAGAAGAGGAAGAAGAAGAAGAAGAAAAGAAGAGGAGGAAAACGGAAGAGAAGTAAACAAAAATGAAATGACAGAAAAAAATAAGGAAAACAAAGAACAAGATAAAAGTATGGATGCAGAGATACTCATTGATACTACATATGAGGCAATAAAGCAGCATACCTACGAAGAAATAAATTACGATATGACAACAGAAAAGCAAATCCCGAAGAGGCTCTACCCAGATCTATACAATGACGGAAAGAGGAAAAAATAGACAAGAAAGACAAAATCTGCAACCTTTTGAAAAGAGGGAATTGCAGATTTGGAGAAAGATGTTACTACAAACATCCTAAGATATGTCAAAACTATGAAATATATGGTAAATGTGCATACTTAGATGGATATGGGGATGATTGCAGAGATCTGCATCCAAAAATATGTAAAAACCTAAAAGAAGGAAAAGGATGTAAGTTCGACAAAAAATGCAAATATATGCACCCTGTAGCCATGAATCATAATCAAATAAATAACCAACCAAGTAATAAAATCCAAAATAAGAAAGAAACAAATAAAGAGAGAAATCAAGAATATCAGGTAAAAGAGAAAAGCAAACCACCAATGAGATATGCAGAGGTGTCAGCAAAAAATTTCAAAGCATCAGCTCCGAAATTCTACTCAAGAGATAATAACTGTATTTATTATGCAAGAGGATATTGCAGAAACGGAGAAAATTGTTCCAGATTCAGACACAAAATGAATAATTATGATGAGGAAGATCAAATATTATGGAAAAGTTGGATTTTTAATGTCAGAATTTCTGGAAATGAAAAAAAGAACAACATACAGAACAGGAAAGAGACAATGGGGAAAATCCTTATTACTATCAGTATTAAATGAAGGAGAAAACACGCAAACCATCATAGTGATGAATGCGCAGGGTTTAGTTACGAGTAACTCAAAAAGAAAAATAGAGTACTTAGAAGAACTAACCCAAAATGAAAAGAAAATAGATATAATGAATATAAGTGAAACCTGGTATTCCCAAGAGACTGGGAATGATGATCAAATAAAAGGGTTCCAAACTTATAGAGTCAGATAGAAAAAATAGGAATCAAGGGGGAACCGCAATATATGGGAAAGACAAAAGACAAAAAACAAGGAAAAATATATGAGAAATATAGTAACTCAGAATGTGAACTAATAGCGGTAGAATTTGAATCTGAAAAATTGATGAACATAGTAATATATAGACCTCCTAATACTAAAGAGTTTGACATAATAATTGAAAAATTGGATGATATATGTAGAAATCACAAGGACTGGACTATTCTCCTATCTGGTGACTTCAACTTTCCTTTCGTAGAATGGAAAGAACGAATAGGAGATTGTGGTTGTACTTATACATATAAAAAAGAGAGTAATAGTAGTGCAGAAGATAAGAGGCAATTTGAAAAGCTATTAGATATGCTACTAGAATACAAACATTCAACAAATAAATCACCTGCCAACAAGAAAGGAAAATACTTTAGACCTAGTATTTGTGAACGAGATGAATTATGTTAAAGAAATAATAGTTTATAATGCGAATATTTCAGACCATAATGTCATAGAATTAACAGTTCATTCCAAAGCAAGTGAAATAGAGATAAGCAAGAAATGAAAAAGTGGGAAGGATATGGAAAATACAACTCTACAGTAAAAATATAAAATGGTCAGAAATTAATGAAGAATTAAACAAAGATTGGGATAACATTTTCGTACAAGTGATGACCATCAAGGGTAAATACGGAGATATTATATAAAATATTGGAGATAATAGTGGAAAAATATATACCGAGAAGAAAAAGTAAACATCATTCATGCATACCAAGAGACAGAAGGATCTTGTTCCAGAAAATCAGAAAGTGGAAAAAAGGTCTTGCAAAAGTAAAAAATGCATGGAAAGTTATAGAACTAAAAGTAAGATAGAAAATGCAGAACAAAAGATTATACAATCAAAAGAAAATGAAAAACGGGACTTGGAAGAAAAAACCCTATTAAATATCAACGCAAAACACCCAAACTATTATACTCATATGCGAAGAAGATGAATAAAAGAAGAATAGAAATAGGCCCTCTGAGAATTGAAGGGAGATTAACGAATGAAAAAAGGAAATTTGCAACATACTGGCAGAACGATATAAGAGAGAATTCACCCCTAGAATAGATAATGAAGATAATGATATAGAAGTAAGGGATGAAGAAAATAGTGAATATTTAGCTGACATAGATATTAATGAAGCTGATATTGTGCAGGCTATTAATGAAATTAAAAATGGAGCTGCTGCAGGGCCTGATGGAATTCCTGCTATTTTGTTAAAGAAAGTAGTTCATTCTATCGCAAAGCCACTTGCAATATTATTAAGACAAAGTGTAGATACAGGCAAGATATATGATGAGCACAAATTAGCATATATTACCCCTACTTTCAAAAGTGGATCAAGACTAGAGGCAAGTAATTATGCCTGTGAGTCTAACATCACATATTATGAAAGTGTATGAAAGGGTAATGAAGAAAAATATTATGAAACATTTGAATAAAAAATAATTTGTTTAATAAAGGACAACATGGTTCGTACCCGGAAAAAGTACACAAACCCAACTGTTAGTCCACCGTGAAAACATATTCAAAAATATGAAAAGCGGAAATGAAACAGATGTGGTTTATTTAGACTTTGCAAAAGCTTTTGATAAAGTAGACCATAATATATTAGCGAAGAAAATTAGAAAACACAATATCGGGATAAAGTAGGAAGATGGTTAAAAGAATTTTTACACAACAGAAAACAGATAGTTATTGCAAACGACGAGAAATCGGATGAAGCCAAGGTAATATCCGGTGTGCCGCAAGGTACGGTGTTAGCTGCAATACTGTTTGTTATTATGATTGAAGACATAGACAATAATGTTAAAGATTCGGTAGTGAGTAGTTTCGCAGATGACACAAGAATAAGTAGAGAAATTACTTGTGATGAAGATAGGAACGCTCTACAAAGAGACCTTAACAAAGTATATGATTGGGCAGAGGTAAATAGGATGGTATTTAACTCTGATAAATTTGAATCAATAAATTATGGAGACAGAGAAAGAAAGCTATATGCATATAAGGGACCTAATAATGAGACCATCACAAATAAGGAAGCAGTTAAAGACCTTGGTGTGATGATGAATAGGAACATGTTATGCAATGATCAAATAGCAACTCTGTTGGCAAAATGTAAAGCAAAATGGGAATGTTGTTACGGCACTTCAAAACACGAAAAGCTGAACACATGATTATGCTGTATAAAACATATGTTCGTAGTCCACTTGAATATTGCAATATGATATGGTACCCACACTATCAAAAGGATATTGCACAAATAGAGAGTGTACAAAGGTCATTTACAGCTAGAATAGAAGAAGTTAAGGACCTAGACTACTGGGAAAGACTACAATTCTTAAAATTATATAGTCTAGAAAGGAGAAGAGAACGCTACATGATAATTCAGGCATGGAAACAGATAGAAGGAATAGCAGAAAATATCATGGAACTAAAAATATCAGAAAGAGCAAGCAGAGGTAGATTAATAGTGCCCAACTATACCAGGAAAAATAAGGAAAGCACACAGGACATTAATCCACTACGCACCAGCATCGATAATGCAGCGTCTATCAATGCGTTGCCAGCTCATCTGAGGAATATATCAGGAGTGAGCGTAGATGTGTTTAAGAATAAGCTCGACAAATATCTAAACTGCATCCCAGACCATCAAGATTGGAAGATGCAAAATATACCGGAAGATGTACTAGCAACTCTCTGGTAGACACTAGAGGTGCCTC
Organism: Macrobrachium nipponense; assembly: GCF_015104395.2. Lineage (NCBI taxonomy): Eukaryota > Metazoa > Arthropoda > Malacostraca > Decapoda > Palaemonidae > Macrobrachium > Macrobrachium nipponense. Next base: position 22,053,607 of record NC_087201.1, on the reverse strand, counting down.
ACACTGAGGGACCATGGGGCAAACCCGAACAAAAAGATGTTAAGGTCTGTAAGGTAAGGTCCTCCTCTCTCTCTCTCTCTCTCTCTTAAATCTTTGGTACATGTTATTTCTATCTAGTCATCTCTCTCTCTCTCTCACTCTCTCTCTCTCTCTCTCTCTCTCTCTCTCTCTCTCTATGGTAAGCCAATTGAATAATATGCCTTTGAAGCCGTTCAAAGAACTCTAAGTTGAGAACTTTGTTTTTTTTTTTCCTTAATCATCTCATTATCTATTCCCCTTCAAATCCTGGTCCACTCAAGGCCGTCTAACTGCCCACTCCGTCGGCCTCTGTACGTAGATTTACCTCTAGATCGAAGGTACATCCACAATCAGGTGGAAATCTACTGAAGATTCACCTCTATGAAATAAAATGAAATATTATTAGCGTGGAAATAAAATCTCGCTGGTCTGTTCTGCGAGCAGCGCCATGATATGAAATTCAATCAAAAATACATTTCGAAAAATAAAAATAAAAAAATATCATCAATTCAGAAAATAGTGTTTCGCGTAAAGTCTTTCTGGAAATCAAATCGAATCAAAGGTGAAAGTGGAAAGTAATAAGAATGTCACCATCTCTTTCCAAATCTGTAAAGGGTACCAAGGATTTAAGATTTAAGAGAGAGAGAGAGAGAGAGGAGAGAGAGAGAGAGAGAGAGAGAGAGAGAGAGAGAAAGTAGATTAGGTTCCGCATTTGAAAAAGGTTGTCAGCGAATTACACTAACTTTTTCGGAGGGACTCAACAAATTTTTCCGTGGAAAATATTGTGGATCCGCCATGAAATAGAATTATTCGCGAGATCTAGACAATATCAGTCTGTCGTTGATCCAGCGAATATCTTTTGCTTTTATTCCACTTTTTTCTTTTTTTTAGTATTGTATTCTTTGTCTTTTTTAACTTTCGAAGGATATATATTCATTTTTCGCTTAATTCATTTCTTTTTAGTTTTCTGTAAAAGAAAACTGTCGTGTCGGCTTTGTTTGTCCGTCCGCACTTCATTCTGTTCACCCTTAAATCTAAAAATAAACTACTGAGGCTAGAGGGCTGCAAATTGGCATTTTGATTACCCCCCTTCCAGTCATCAAACTTACCAAATTGCAGCCCTCTAGCCTCGGTAGTTTTTTTTTTTTATTCAATGTTAAAGTTAGCCATGGATCGTGCATCTGGCAGCACTTTTCGGAAGCATGGGACGCACCCTCACTCCACCGCATCTGGTGAGCAACTGCAAACACTAACGGTCATAGCTGAAGATATTATACAGCACCATGTGTTGTACAGAAAACCCGATTTCTTCGGCGCATTTTTTACTTGATTGTTAAATGTAGAAGAGAACAGTAATCCGATCTAGCGTCAAAGTTGTGATTCCTACAGAAAGGTCACTAAGAACCTCATAGGTAACAAGAGCAGTTTTGTCATAAAGGAACGAGTTGAAAATGCTTAGAAAATCAGCATCAAAAGCAGGTGAAAGTGGTTATGTTGAACGCAAAAATCAGAAGTAATTTCATGACATTTTCATAACAAGAAATGAATGAATACATATAGCCCAGAGGTGGATGAAACATACGTAATGCGTCGGACTTCGATAAACACTTACTATATGTATTCATTCATTTCTTGTTATGAAAATGTCATGAAATGACTTCTGATTTTTGCGTTCAACATAACCACTTTCACCTGATTTTGATGCTGATTCTCTAAGCATTTTCAACTTGTTACTTTATGACAAGTATCTAGATGCTGAATTATTGAATAAACCAATAAATTTCACATTTAGACTTACAGAATGAAGGTCCAATGGAGATCATGATAAATGAAATATTTAAAAGGTTTAAGATTGATTTGTATTATATTTCAGATCGTGAATAGAATGATGCATAGCACACCAAATTAAAAGCAAAAGTCTGATAACTCGCACAAATGGTAAATATGCAAAGAAGTAAACAATAATAATTGAAGGTTGACGTCCAATGACGAATACATGATCGAGAAGATCACCGAAGCAAAATGAACGTCACTCGTTGAATACCAAATATCCACCTGGCAACCGGTCATGAAATTCTTTCATATTAGTTATGCATGAACTATTATTAATAAAGCCTTTTTCGCCAAAAACGAAAGATGGAGAGAGTTAGAACTTAGACTCGTGAAATTAGCAACTTTTCTTTTTACGGTATGATTCATATATATATATATATATATATATATATATATATATATATATATATATATATATATATGTCCTGTGGTAGCTATGTGGTTAAAGGCGCTTCACTGTACGTCCTGATTTCTGGGTTCCTAGATTCGCGCCCGGGAGCCGGCGAAATTATTATCAACTAAAAATTCCCTTTCAGTTGACAGATATGAAAATATATTAATTCTGAGGTAGAGCGAATTAGATATTAAAAGACATTTGTAGCTTAATATATATATATATATATAATATACATATATATATATATATATATATATGTATATATATATATTTATTTATAGAGAGAGAGAGAGAGAGAGAGAGAGAGAGGTTGATTCCCACGCTTGAGATCGATTTCGGGTCTCTCAGTAGAGAGGCGAGATTGTTCCGAATCCATGTTAAGGGTTTTTTTTTTTGCCATTTATAGACTCAAAGATTCCCTATTCGTATTATAATGACAGTTTTTCGTAAGATACTATGCCTCTTCAAAGCCCCATTCTCATTTTTCAAAATATCGAATTAGTACTCGGGTGTCCTAACATTTCTGCTTATTCTTATATCTCATTACTATCGTCAAAATTCCAAGGGAATACTAATGTCTTAGTTGATCTCAATCATCACATCAGCACATCACCATCATTCACATTATCACATTAGAAGCACCATTTTAACATATAAATCATTCATGGAATTCACGTCTACTTCGCTCTGTCATTCACGTCTCATAAATAACGCTTTAAATTCATTTAGTGGCAACTCAGGCTCAAGTTTAATATTTCGATGCGAATGATGTTGTCGAAAGACATTTCTTGACGTTCACTTTAAAGATATTTAGATATTTCGTATATGCCGTATCTTGTTTCATTTCGGCAGAATTTTTGTATGATACTGACTGTATATTGAAAAGGAACTTGTAAATCATTCAACATTTATTGGTTACTGCTCCCTTTTTATAGCTGCAGTGTGATGTCAGATACGGACAAAAAGTAACTATATTCAGATACCTTTACATCGGAGTGTCAGAAATGAAGCTTCTTTTCAATTTCATATTCCTGGAAAAAGGTTATTTTAAAAGCTCGTTTCTCTGAACATGAGAGCCGTAATTGCTCTACTCTCCTTTTCCCGGTACTGTTACTGGCATTCGGTACGGTACGTTTCAGAGATCTCACGACATCTGGTTGCTCGTATGACTACGGTACGGTTTCTATAAATATGTCGTCAAATGTTGCTCCTAAAATGACCCATACAGGATTGCATAGTTTGGCACAGCTCTATCATTTTTTTTATACGAGACAAATATGTACAGATACGAAGACAGACCTGCGTGAATAAAATGTTCTGTAAAGGAGAGATTTAGATGTGATGAAAGTACTTCGTTTGAAGCAGCACATCTGTTAACATTCTGGAATTGTCGCTCACTCATTTTAATCTTTTTCATTCAAGTACTTCCTTCTTTATTGGCTAATTATGTCTCCACAGATTTATCGTCGACTGGACGAATGCTTACTATACGGAAGAGATCGCTTTAAATGTTTGTCCTTCACAAATTGAATACTTCCGTCAAAGACGCTCAAAATATTGATACTTTCTCATTGCCAGTTCAATCACCATCAGTAGCATAGATCCAAATTGTATATGAAAATTAACTTAGGATTTTTTCATCCCTTTTTTGCAATCAAGAAATGGAAATTGATCTCCCCGTCACCAAGCCAAACCTCTCTACAACAAATGGATGAGACTTCGGTCCCGCTGATTGCAAGCCATAAAGGGGGAAATATAGACCACATTCGTTCCTTTAATCTGTCTCACAAAAGGGACCATCACGAAATTGATGGAAACAAAAACGAGGTACGAAAATACTCAGGACAGTTACAGTGACAGCTTCGCTGTGCCTACGGTGGGGTCCAGAGGCTCTTTCCTCTGGGACAACGGTTTTCAACCTTTTTCATTTTATGACTCTTCCCACCGCGAACATTCTCCCGAACCCTTTGTGACCCGCTGAGAAACCCCAAAGAACCGCTGCTCCAGGACTAGTTCAGAGCTTCATTGCCTGAGGGAATTTTCGAAGAATTCTACCTTCGAGATAGTTGAGACTTTTTCCCCACATCAGGTTCCAGAGGCCTGTGTCTACATGCTTGGATCAGATATTTGACCTTTGATGAGGATTCAAACATGCCTGTCGCCAGAAGGGTTCGACGTCTTCTGTAGTTCGTTTCACAGGAGTAAAGGAAGACCTTTGCAAACGTGCTACATGAAGATTTTTGTACATAGACTAGTTAGCGGGGCCCGGTACCGGGGCGGTGAGGTCGGATGCCATGGCCCCAGACGATGTGACTATACTTTAAAGTAACAGTTATCTAACACCGGTGTTTTTTTGCCGAGCTAACGCTCGAACTTTATAATTCCTTTTCTTTTTGTTATCACCTATGTTGCTGTATACCTGCCCTACTTGTCAAAACGTAAGAATTCACACTTCAATGTTTACCGTAAACTACCAACCGAGCAGTAGCTTTCCCGGATGTCTTTTTCACCCGAATCTAACCATATTCAGCAACGATTTGAAAATGGCTTGGTCCTGTTAGTTAGGTAGTCACTGAGTAGGGAAAGACCCTCTCTCCTTCAGCCTTCTTTAACCCCTAATGCTAATAAATTGGTCCGTCAGCTGTGAAGCACTTAGTGGGAATCGGCACTGGTGAAAAGCGCTTACAGGCAACAGGCAGATAGACCAAACTACTGTTTCTCTGTCATATCAGAGCAGCAGCAGCAGCCAAGCATTACATAATCCGATGGAGATTGGATCTGTTTCAGCTTTAATGATATATCTCGCTTGGCCAGACGTATATAACCTGCGAATAAAAAGAAATACTTTTACTTCACTCCGGTACAGAGATTGAAGCCTGGAAAGCCTTTCTCTTGCAAAGCAGGTTTAGATTTTCAAGGAATTTCATTGGGAATCATAACGTATAAGTAAGTCGAGCTTTGGCAATGTTGGGTCAGATTCTCACTTGGATGTAGGAGTAAAAGTGTCTGGGTCTGGTAACCTCGTCTTGAAAGTTATCCTGAAAACGGGATAAGTAATAACTATAGGTTACCAACCCCAGTCACAACTAAACAAGAAATATAAAAATGTATGTTGACATATATATATATATATATATATATTATATATATATATATATATATATATATATATATATATATATATACTATATATATATATATATATATGAATTTGTATAACATCACCGTGATTCATATACGTACATACATTAAGCGACGAATGTCCTTTAATATCCAATTCCCTCTAACTCGGAATCGGTATATTTTAATATAAGTTAAGCAATGGGAATCGGTATCTATTTATACCTGACTTCTTGGCT
>NC_087201.1:22010500-22045500 GCF_015104395.2 Macrobrachium nipponense | reverse complement strand
ACATCGAGCTAAAAATGTCTTTTAATACTATATATATATATATATATATATATATATATATACTATATATATATATATATATATATATATATATATATATATATATAGATATATATATATATATAGGGGATAAGTAGACGTCCAGCTATTAAGTAAGATAACATTTATTGGCCGACGTGTTTTGCAACATCATGTTACATCTTCAGGGCTAAAAAAAAAAAAATAAATAAATAAAAAAAAAAAGAAAAAAAAATTAAAGCCCCTGGAAAAAACTATTTAAAGCAACTAAAATCAAAATACAGTTAAAACTTGAGAGGTATTTACAAAAACAGTAAAGTAAAAAAAATGATCACCTGTATTTACCTGAGTAAATAGAACAGGGTGTGTAAAGAGCAAATGAAAAAAATCATTTAGCCAAATATAGTTGAACAGTTGCTTTTCTTAACTCACTTTATCTTTTAAATGCTTCTTAAGTTTAAACAGTAATTTCAATGTTAATTGTTTTCAGTATTTTTTAATGTGCTTTAGTTTGCTTTTTATTGTTCTTTCGGAGCATTGAAATGTAACATGTTACGAAACGCGTTGGCCAATAAGTATTATTTTAATTGATAACTGGGTGTCTACTTGTCACCTATCCTAATATAATATATAATTGATATTATATATATATATATTATATATATATATATGGAATGTATGTATGTATGTATGTATGTATGTAGTATGTATGTATGATGATGGATGTATGTATGATGTATGTATGTAAGCATTTACATATTTTAGTCTGGGTTGCATCCATCTTTATAATAGAAGTAAATATATCATGTTCTTCAAGCCAAAAAAATTTAAAAAAAAAGTTACACAATTTCATCAAAAAAATTTTCATACATAAATAATCAGAGTAAAATTCACATGCTCTATGACAAAGTATATTATGAAACCATTCAGCAAAGGATAATAAGTACAAGTTGCAACCATATACAATATATTTGTTTTCGTGTGAGGAAAATGAATATGATTTCGGCCTGGCAAAATTCATATTCAAAACGGTAAGCTTAGCATTCCGACACCTGCCCAGCATATGTTAGTAATTTCGTCTCTTGACACATAAGTGCCAAATCCTAGTGCCTCTTCTAGAGAAGAATTTATTTGAGCTCCGCCATGAACGTGGCAGTTCAAAGCTAGCAACAGGTGGTTCATATGAGAGCTATTAATTTCTCTGTTCCAACAGGGATTATATATATATATATTCTATATATATATATATATATATATATATATATACATATACATATATATATGTTGTATGCCATCCCTGTATAAAACAAAAATTGTATGTCACTTATTCTAATTTCTGATTTGGAATCTGGTCAAACGCTAACGAGTAATAGATGGTTATTTATATTTTTAACGATATAAGGTATATATTATAGGTATTTATGAATTTAAGTTGTTCCAATGATCACAGTATTTTCCGAAATATATATAATATATATATATTTATATATATATATATATATATATATATATATATATATATATATATATACATATATATTATTCAAAATTCCACCTCGTCTCCTCCAAGAAAATACAATTACATTGAAAATTTAGGCCTTGACTAGAGGACGAGGGATTTGAACAAAGAAAAAAAAAGTTGAAAAACTAAAACTTCTCAGGCATAAGGCCGGTTTTACTGAGGAGGGAGGAATCTACATAAAAGCTGAACTCTAGCTTTAAAAGCACTATATCTACACAAATTTACAGAGGTCCAGGAACACAAGGGCAGGTGAACTGCTTTCAGTCCACCCGAACACGTAGTGGGAGCAGTCCGGCCACGCTTATAGGAAACTTTTGCACAACGTTTGTCTTAGTAATGATGCTGGTTGTCTTCTCCTTGAAGTCTCGACACTATAGACTTTTAAAACATACTTGGGCTTCCCAAAGCATGGGAAAGCCAGGCCCGGAGGAGGGGGGGGGGGAGGGCGGCCAGCGGCATCTGGTAAGGAGCCAGGTGTCTGACCTCGCCGAGGTCTGGTCTTCTTCTGAGGCTCCTCTTCTGGGTTCAAGGCCTTTTGAAGCTTTCTCCTGGTAAGCTCCTCCTACGGTCCCGGGGGGGGTGCTAATTCCAACAACCAATGGGAGAAGAGATAGCTTTTTCAAAAGACATGAGAATGGATTCCTCCAAAGTCGAAGGGCCAATCGTATAGATGCTTTAAACTTGGGTATATATATACATAAATATATATATATATATATATATATATATATATATATATATATATATATATATATATATAAAAAGATATATAGACATACTATATAGATATATATATACTATATATATATTATATATATATATATATATATATATAATCACCCCCGTTGGAATAAAGAAATTAATAGCTCTCATATGAGCCATCTCCTGCTAGCTTTGAACTGCCACGTTCATGGAGGGACTCAAATAATTTAATCAAAAGGCACTGGGATTAGAACCTTCTTAATGATTTTGCTGTTGTTGTAATATTCAATGTTTAAGTTATTTTCGTAGTAGATTGTTATCTATTATCCTGTTTTCTCGTCCTCTCAGTGCCACAAAAATGATTGCCTGCAATAAAAACATATATATGCGTTTTTAGTATGGAAAGGAGCCATAGGAAAGAGAGGGTTGAAAGTGAATAGTGGATAGAAAGAGCTCATAATTAGTAATAAAGCACATGAAGAAACAAACATTCAAGTGGCAGATGGTACAGTGCTAAAGCAGAACGATGTGCTTAACCACTTGGGATCAATAAATAATAGAGGACGGAGGTACTGAGAGAGTCCTGAGACAGTGAAAAAAGAGTGACGAACATGGAGAGAATTAACTGGAGTTGCTTTAGACATGAAAATGCCATCAAGACTGAAAATAAAGATCTATAAGACCGTTATCAGGCCCGTGATATTATATGGGGCAGAAACTTCGGCACTTGAGAGGAAATTAGGAGGGAATGTTGGAAAGAACCTAGATGCGGATGGCGAGATGGATTGCTGGAATACCACGACTGGAAAGGAGGGAGAGTCAAGATATCAGAAGAATGTGTGGCATGTACAATGTCAAGGAGAAGGCTGGAGAAGCTCGTCTGAGATACTATGGCTTTCTGATAAGAAAAGAGGAGATGGGACCAATCAAGAGAGCTCAGAATATGCCAGTGATGGGGCAGGGGAGGAGTGTGGGGGGCCATCAGCGAATCAGCCATCCATCTGATCCGCTGACGCCGTCCCCTCCCCCCCCCCCCCCCCCCAAACACTCCTCCTCCCCCCCATCACTGGCATGTTCTAAGCTCTCCCCATCCTTCTCCTTGACATGACATTTACCACACATTCTTCTTATATCTTGATGCTCCCTCCTTTCCAGTAGTGATATTCCAGCAATCCACCTCACCATCCTCATCTCAGTTCTTTCCTCTTAAGTGCCCAAGTTTCTGACCCAAATAATAGCACGGGGCCGATAACTGTTTTATAAATCTTCTTTCTTAGCCTTGATGGCAATTTTTTTGTCTACAACAACTCCAGTTACTTCCCTCCATTTTTGCCATGCTTCTTTCACTCTGTGTCTTATTGCTTTCTCAGTCCCTCCCTCCTCTGTTATTATTGATCCAAAGTGGTTAAACTCATTGAACTGTTTTACCTCTGTACCTTCTTCCACTTGAATGTTTACGTCTCCGTGCCCTTGCTACTAATCATTAGCTCTTTCTCTCCACTATTCACTTTCAATCCTCTCTTTTCTATAGCTCCTGTCCATACTAAAACCATTTATATGTTTTTCGGGTAGAGTTTCTCTCTTTCACAATTTTTGTTGTTGCCAATCGCCTTTGTGACAGTGACAACACAAGAAAACAGGACAATGAATAACAATATTCTACCAAACTAACTTAAACAAGGAATATAACAACAGCAACATCATTAATAAGATAAGTAATAAGAATGTCAAACCACGAGCCCCCTTATATCGATATAAACAAACGGGTGTGTATTGTAAAACCCAACCTGCTTCCATCACCTAAGGAGATGACTACCAATGTTGTTTATGAATCCACTTGCCCCGAGTAGGAACGCAGTCCTTCCAGAGAAAACCACACTGGCAGAACATCCACGACTCTCAGACGAAGATGACTTGGGCACAGAAACACAAGAGCCAACCTCCAACACTACACAGACAAACACGACAAGAAACCATCGTTACCAGACCCGATAAACAACACTCAAATAAAATACAGATGCGCTTCATATCGGGACATAGCAACAACCGAAGCAGAATGTATAACAACAAGCAAACTAAGCTTAAATATTCAAGTATAAAGAGACAGAGCTCTACCATCCAACCGCCAAAGAAGCAGGATTCGAGGTCAAGGTCGAGCCTAAACTCTACAAATGAAGAAATTAATAATTTCATTGGAAATAAATGATGTAGAAATAGAATGTAAAACCAATACTGTAATGTGTTTTTCACCATGTAATAACGTATTTTAAATTATAAACCAAACATTGTAGACAAAAGGTATGGTCAACCCCATAATCCATTCCTGCCAGTATAAATGGAAGGGAGGACGTCTCTATGTATTAGTTCTTGATTGAAAGAGCCCGAGATGAGGCGCAATGGACCGTAGCAATACATGGAAAACACACCACGACTCTTTGACCAGAACGTGGAAGAATTATTGAAAACAGAAGTAAGGAAATGTATGTATATATATATATATATATATATATATATATATATATATATATATATATATATATATATATATATATATATATATATATATATAAAATATATATATTAGTACAGCGGCATAGCAAAAAAATTCAAAAGAATTGTGCATTTGGTGATGGAAGCACCAAACATGGAGGAATGAGAGAATATTATATTGGGAACATTTTCAGATATGGAACCACTTTTGTAGTAATCCCAAAGTCACCGCCATATTGGATTTCAAAATGGCGGCTTACAAATCTTTAATTACAGATAATTCTGGTTATATACCAGCTAGAGACTTGGCTTTAGTGTCTAGATATACATATTTGAGGTCAAGGAATTGAATGGTTCTAGTTAGAAGTTGATTTGATGACGCCATATTGGACTTCAAGATGGTAGGCTAAAAAAAAGAGAAATTTATGACTGATATATTTGGTTATGTGCCAGCTATATACTTGATTCTGGTGTCTAGATGTACAAATGTGAAGCCAAGGAATTAAATAGTTGTAATGAAACATTATCACAACAAGCAAGAGAACTTGCGTATCAATCAATTCAATAACACGTAAGTTCTGCACAGTTCCAAATCAGTCTGAGCAATCCCCATCACAGCCACATAGTGCTGTGCATTTCAGAGCTGCTTTCTTACACTTGCATCTCCCACTGCAACCTTTTTTGCACCCACAAGAGATCAGTTCATAACAGGATTTGACAGCTTCTGGTAGTGTTGTCCACAAAGGATCAAACTGTCCGTCATTTTCCACCCACCCCCAGTCACATGGTGATGGTAGAGTGCAGCGTGGGACAAGAGACTGCCCCCAACAATATCCACCCTGGTACGTTGCCCTCTTCACATGCTGTTCTAGGGCTGCCTGTGTTGGAGGTATTGCTTCAATAGATCGCGCTTTCTTTGCAAAGAGTTTCTTCCTTGCCAGATTCACCTCTGAACATGTACATGTTCGGTCGTACAGGAGTACTATGTATCTCTCCAGGGTTGCCAATGTGTCCTCAGAAATCTCACTTGGTGCAGATGCCAAGGTCAGAAATGCATTTGTCACTTCTGGGAAAATGTCCCATACTGCCCATGCAGTTATCTTGCCCGACCTGCAAAGCTCGAGACTGGTACACACTGTATCACACCATGTGATTGCATGGAAGACTGGCAGTGCCTTGGATTTGTATGGCCCCAGTGAAGCAGCCAGCTTGTGTGCTGCTATGTAACGGAAGCTCTTGCCAGTACCAATTGCTAGCCATAGTTCATCGACTGCCTCATGTAGCTCCTGGGCCATCCACACAGCAAGAACCACCACATCTGTGTCCACGGTACGGATGAGTATTCTGCGGTGTCCAGATTTAACAGCATCTGCTGCATGAACCATCATGCGCGTGTCCGCTTCCTTGTGATTGCATGGGGCCAAAGCTGTTGTGTCTTCAAAGGGTGGTACAGCAATGACCTGTTGATATAAGCATAAAAATGTCATATATTTGGTGAAGGCGGTCAACTGATCATCAAAAATATCTATATGAAATTAACATTAATTTTTATATTACGATCCATGACAATGTGGGTACATGTATTGACATATGATATAAACAGGGGGATTGCAGATTACCTGTTCACCGTCGGTAGCAATCAGCTGTTTCTCTGGCACATTGATGGACTCCATGACCTGCTTAGACAGGAAGCGGAAGAGTTCTTCCTTGTTCTCGTCGACACGGAGGAATGTGTGCCAGTTCCCTGGTAACAGGGCAGTGCCAGTAACACGTCTGCGGATTCCCTTGCCTCATGTTAGCCCTTGCAGTTGCCTTCAGCTGCCTGAGTTGCATAGCGGTCCCACACTAGATCCAGACGAGAATGATTTTGAAGCTGTGACAGAATGTATGGAACGAATACGTCTGTGGCATAGTCATGAAATGTTTTGCTGTGGCCAGGGTTCAGCATTTGAACCACTGCAGCCCCATCGAGGATCACAGAAGAGACTTGTGGTGGGTGAGACGTTGGTTCAACAAGCTGTTCCAAAGGCCTCAGCAAGTCAGATTTGGAACCAAAGCGGATCCGTCCATTTTGTGATAGTGCAGGCGGGTGTGCACTGTTCTCATGTTTGAAGAACTGCTCGAGATCGCCATCTCTGGTTTGGCATGCGATGTATAGTCTGGAGAAAAGCTCTGAATCACTCCTTGCAGAGGCGAGTTGTTGCTTGCTCTTATTGGCACTTTTCACCTTGATGGATGCAAATAATGGAAGTTTGTTGCGTTTGATGACATCATTGAGTGGTTTGGATCTGTCTGCCAGACGTTCCTTCACAAATAAATGGAACTGATCTTGCCCCATCTGCACAGCTGTACGCACACTCTCTACTGCAGCTGGGCCCAGGATCTCCTGTGTGTCTAGGACCAGCAAATCTGTGCTTTCTTCTTCAAAGGGGTTGCCCATCTCCTCGATGACTGCTGTCAGTGCACGAACATCTTGGACAAATTTCTTTTGTGCACTGTTGGTTTGCTCATGGTGGTGGGTGTGCTCTCCTCTTTGGTGCAGTTGTTGTGAGGTCTCAAATTCTGTGATGACCTGAGCAACTTCAGGGCCAGCCACCATCCACCGTCGAAGGGCACTTGGATTTTCAGTGAGACCCACTGCCCCGCCATCACCTTTGACCATGGCATTGTTTTGCTCATGTGCCTGGTCTAAGGCAATGGCGGAAAAAGCATGCCTGGTCTTCTTGGATGTGAAGTGGCCCATATGGAACTTGGCAGCAACATCTGGATGTTTCTCTGCAAGGCAAACCATGTCCCTGATGTGCACTGGAAACCAGCAAGCATAGTGGACATGATCCAATGCAGCAAACCATGCAGCTAGCTCTGGTAGGGTGTCCATGTACAGTGTGAAGTTCGACTCTCTAAGTGAACGCATGAAGAGGAGTATAGAGAGCTCCAGGTGAAGTACAGTGGCCCAGTACTGAAACTGGGGACATGCTACTGCTCTCGTGTCACACCATGCCTCAAACTGCAATAGTTCCTCATCTCTTGCTGTCGCTCTTTCTTTGTATCTAGTATATGCATGGTGCTGAAGTATGTGCAGGGCAGCAGCAGTTACCTGGTGGGCGCGTCTTGTACAGCTGACATGAGCTGCATGCAGGAAGGAGTCTGCTGTGCCTGTTGTTGCTATCACTGCCTGAACCAATGCCTCTGTCCAACCACTGTCTTGCAGCCAGTTTCCTGCTGTCTTCCAAGCTGCCATCTCTGTGTGTAGAGCGCCTAGCATTACTACAAATAGATCTTCACCAAATGTGTCTGGCCAGTTCCATTGCACCTCCTTGGCGATTGCATACAGTGGTTGGTCCAGTGTGATGATGGGTATCTGTCCAGGATTTAGCTCATTGACCACTGCTTACACTACATCCATGGCATGATGGATCATTGCCACTGAGTGGGCTTGGTCATGGAAGAGGGGTAGCAAGGCAGTGGGTGTGACTGTGATATTAGTATGCTGGGCTGCTTGGCTCTCTGCATGATGTGCAGCCCATGAAATGTTTCCTGGATTCTGCGTATCGCCACTGTCACATGCATCCTTCACAGCCTGGAGCCACTTCTTCTCTTTATCGAGCTCAGCTTGTGCAGGATTCCTCTGCAGTGACGCTTGGGTTCCAGCTGGTACATGGTTTTTTTGGGCAGGTGAAGTAACTGGCTGTACATCTGTATAATACCGTGGAAGGTCACCCACAGCCTTGACATTGGAGATACCCCCGATGATGACAATACCTCAGTCTGTGCCTTGATTGTTATAGTCTGGATGTTGTATTAATGAAATACCAGGTCCATGGAATGAGTCATGTGCTGTCGTGGAGCTGGGATTGTGGTCTATATTATCCACAGCTGCTGTGGTGAACACTCTACTGTGGAGCTTTGGGGGGCAAACCACCTTTTCCATCTGAAAGCGCTGGCATGTCCCGTTGCCCAGCTCTGCAGAGATCCGTAGCACTCTATCATATGCAATGCTGATCCTTAGTCCAGATAGTGTGTCAACTAATTCCCTCTTTCTCGTATGGGCATGAAGCATCAAGCCAAGATATATTGGCAAGGGAGTCTCTTGACTGATGCTGTGTCGCACGTCTGTGTCTGCACCTCTTCTCTCATGTTTCACACTGTTGTATTTGATTAGTTGAGCTATGGTCAAAGATGCTGAGAACGATGATTGACGTGCCTGGTTTTTGATGCCTGCACCCTCTAGCATCATGGAGACCATTGTCAGCAGCAGTTGTGGCACAGACTCTTCTTGGCATTTGTCTGAGAAGGAACCATTGAAAGGCTGAGATGACTGGAACATATCCTTCCTTATAATGCGGGCAGCTCGTGCCAGGTGCACAGCATCACTGTCAATGTCATGTTGACATGCTTTGGCTAGTGCACTGCCAATGTCTTCCTTATACACCAGCAGGATATCTCGTCCCTTTCTGTGCTCCTGCAGATCAGGCAAATATGCCAGGATTCGCTCCTTGAGTCTGGTTGTATGGACTCGTGTTTCCAGCACAATGCCGAGCTGTTCCATTCTCATTGTGTACAGCTTAGTGAGGTCTGCCATCTTGAACACAGGAGCAGTGTCCCCTTCTTTTGCAGTTTCCTCTATGTATGTTACCAGTTCAGACAGGACTATTGCTGAAATGACATCTACTTTGCTCTGGCTTTCCTCAGCAAGTGTTTTTGCTGCCCATCCGCAGTTGTATAGGGATGTCAAACATTTCTTGTGGTACTTGGCCTCTCTTGCCACCATATCCCCAGCACTCAGTTGGGCTAACAGAGTGGTATCCTCAAGAAACTCGGCAGCGTTGTGAACGTGTTTATCTAGTTCCAGTGTCGCTACTTGATGAAACTCTGAACCAAGCTGTTGGTGGCAGAAGAAGCATAGATGATTGCGTATTTTTTCGACACAAGCTGCCTTAGATCTAGTTCGCTTGTACTCATCTGTGCTTGTACTGGCGGCAGGGCTTCCTTCAGAATGACCTCTTTTCTGTGCCCGTTGTAGCTTGGTAGTGTTGTATTTCACCCTGCATGACTTGTGCCACTTGGTTTGGTGGGAAGCCAGAGTGGCAGCTATCCCTTGGCCTTCATCTAGTTGTTGTAAGTCCATATCTTGTGAACAGCTCACCTAGTTCACTGAATGCTAACATATTGTCCTCAAATGTCTTGTATCCAGCACCTGAATCTTTTCTTTTAGTTGCAGCAGGACACTGTAGGGACTCTTCTTTATCAGCTTGACACAGAACACAGAGTTCCCAGTCCAGTTTTGGTGTGGGAGTTAGAGGCTTGGAAACATCAACTACCTTGAACCGTTTCGACATGGTTGAAATCTGGAATAGAAAGTAAAATACCAGAATCAAGTATATATTTAGCCTACCATCTTGAAATCCAATATGGCTTCACCAAATCAACTTCTAACTAGAACCATTCAATTCCTTGACCTCAAATATGTATATCTAGACACTAAAACCAAGTCTCTAGCTTGGTATATAACCAGAATTATCTGTAATTAAAGATTTTTAAGCCGCCATTTTGAAATCCAATATGGCGGTGACTTTGGGATTACTACAAAAGTGGTTCCATACCTGAAAATGTTCCCCATATAATATTTGATCATTCCTCCATGTTTGGTGCTTCCATCACAAAATGCACAATTGGTTTGCTATGCCGCTGCACTATATATATATATATATATATATATATATATATATATATATATATATAGATATATATATATATATATATACCTCTCATTCAAATATGTATTTAAAACTGAATTATTATAAACTACTGTACACTTTATCATGGCACATAATTATTTCTCTCTTCTTTCAATTAAACTTCCAAGAGAAGAGGTTTTCGACTTAAATGCCTTTTATTCATTGAAGCTTGCACTTTCTTCTTTCCGTTTTTAGTATAAATAGAAAAAAAGATAGAAAGCAGGTTACGCAGAACAATATTTGAAGGAGAGATACAAATAACCTATATAGAAAAATCTGTAACAATTTAGCAAGAATACAAATAGAGACATTAAATATAACTAAGAACACAATCTAGAATTTAAGGCCGTGTTAAAAATTTAAGAATAAATAAATCATCAGAATTACCTATGTCCTAAATGGCACCAACGAGGTTAAATGACTGCACTGACCAAATCAATGTAAAATTACAGGACACAGAGTTGCTGAAGCAATTCTGGTAAATCGACATTTGTGTTCTCAAGATATCTAAGCTCAGGGAAAATCCACCCTAAGTGATTTCATTTCTTCATTACATTATCCTACTATATTTTCTCTCTTCGTCTTTTGGCTGTTGGTTTTCTTACAATGAAACTATTAAGGTGGCCTCACACTAGGCCTTTTATTCTCCAGCAGTGAGCCGTTGCTGGCGAAAATGAAAAACCGCGAGCTTTTAGCTCGAGATTTTTGCTTCCCAACTGGACGGGAAGCAGCCAGCACGAACCGCGAGCAACTGCGTAATGTAAACAAACAAGATGGCTGCTGCAGATAGGACGTACTCTCAGACCTTTGGCTCCTCTTCTCCTGAGCCATTCTCGAACCCACAAATGTTTTTTGTTACTCTTGCATTCACGTAAGATTCTGAAAACACATCACTGCAGCACATCTTGCAACAGTCCGATGATTTCTTGGCGTCATGATGAAATCAGCTGATCAGTTTTGTTTACTTTTTCCTACTACTCCTCAAAACCACGAGGTCCTAGTGTGAAGAAACAACACTTTTGCTCGCGAGCATCGGCTGGATGCTGGCCAAAACCGCGAGCAAGAAATGGCTAGTGTGATACCAGCTTTAGAGAGATAGAAATCTCCTGAATGAAGACCCAACTTAAGGCAAAGGTAGAAAACTACGACATCACTCAAGTCGGCAAAGTCCCGAGATGTAAACACTGCTATTGCACAGCTGCAGTTTTTTTGCCATGACCCTAGGTTAGGTTAGGTTAGGTTGGGTTGGGTCAGGTTAGGTTAGATCACTGCAATAGCTGCATATTCATTTGGGTATGGGATACATAGTGAGATTATTTTCAAGAAGATTCTATGGTTAGTTTATAAGATATGGCATCCCACTTTTTTTCAGGGAAGGTCCTGCCCTTGGGTACAGTTGGGGAAGATGCCTCCGGTCACTGCATTGGATCAGAGAGTCCAGTTTTGTTTCCTTTGGCTGTTACCATTTCCGAAACTTCCTCCTCGAAACCATCGTAGTTACTTGAGGTGAAGTTCTAAAGAAGCCTAAGAAAGTGAATTGTTTTCTTTCGGGAACAAAACTCCACACAAAAAGGAAATGTAATAAAGAAATGAAAGCACTTAAGAAAAGCGGTTTTATGACCTATGCTATTTCCACCTTGAGATTAAGAAGATCAAAGATTAAATACCTATAAAAAGTTATGTATATCTTAGTTTTATCAGACCACTGAGCTGATTAACAGCTCTCATAGGGCCGGCCCAAAGAATTAGATATATTTTTACGTGACTAGGAACCAGTAGATTACCTAGTAAGGGACCTTACAGCTTATTGTGGGATCCGAACCACATTGTATCGAGAAATGAATTTCTATCACCAGAAATAAATTCCTCTGGTTCCGCGTTGGCCGAGCCGAGAATCGAACTTCGGACCACCGGATTGGTAGCCGAGCGCGAAATGCACTCTGCCAACGTGGAACTTTAAATGCCTATAAATCCCCAGTATCTGAATATTTATCAGTCAAAAAATGACCAGCACAACACATGAAAAAAGTGAGCCTCCTTTTTCCCCAATTCCTGAGAACATCCACAGCACCATGACACCCTCCCACCTCTCTCTTTCTCTTCTTTTTCTTCTCTGTTTCTTTATTGCCGTAATCTGATAACGGAATAATATCCTGTCCCGTATATCAATACTTGGTAGAAAGTTACAGTCTCCCACTCTATATATTTATAAAAAAGCAAAAAGTGACGTCGTTGCTTATCTAAGGCCTCATTTTCCTAATGAGGGAAGAGATAATGAGGTCAAGCCTTTTACTTCCAAAAGACTTGTACGTCGTTATCCCGGAAATTATCCTCATTAGTAGGGCGAAGTCGAAGTCCTACTACCGGCTGCTTGAAAGCATTTGTGCGGTATTTCTCTCGAATAAATCATATTTATTCATTTCTCATCTTCAGTCGCTCAGAATTAATTCGCTCAGGGAAATTCATCACTTGAGTGAACCTTGTTTGCCCTTCATTCCTCGTGGCTGAGGAAGAACATTCGTTCATAATTAGCGCACCGTGTCGGTACTTACACTGGCTTACTTGCGTTCATTACTTGATCCTCCTTTGTCGATCAGACTGGCTCCTTCGGG
Organism: Macrobrachium nipponense; assembly: GCF_015104395.2. Taxonomy (NCBI): domain Eukaryota; kingdom Metazoa; phylum Arthropoda; class Malacostraca; order Decapoda; family Palaemonidae; genus Macrobrachium; species Macrobrachium nipponense. Next base: position 22,032,418 of record NC_087201.1, on the reverse strand, counting down.
TGAATACATCACCTAAGTTAACCTTGTGTAACCATCTCCTTGTCCTTGGCAGAGGAACAATATCAGTCGCTTAATTAGAACACGGTGTACTTATGTGACTTGCTCGGAGGCTCTTTAATGTATGGCCTCGTTAGAAAGCTAACGGTGATCTTTAATGTTTGAAAAATTCGAGCTGATGTTGATTATTCATGCAACAGGATCCTGATCTTGAAAATATGCGAAGCCTGTAAGGCAATAGAGAACGGTAACTGGCTATAACAGAGAAAAGATTCGAAAGTGTTGAAACCCTTATGCTTTGACAACTGATTTGTTTAGTAGAATGCTTGAGAAGGTCACTTCAGTCAAAGGAAATTCCTTCTTAATCTCATAATTCATGAAAGTCACAACAGCCATCTTTGCTTATCATTTCATTTGCTTGGACATTTTTACTACGGAATCGATTTTTCTGGTTCAATAAAGCGTACAAAAAGCATATTAAATGTGCCGTGATATCTCCTATTGTCTTAAACATACTGATGGATCAAAATGACGTTTCTGACGGACAGTTGGGATCTCAATATTGAGGGCACTTCAGCCCTCTCTCTCTCTCTCTCTCTCTCTCTCTCTCTCTCTCTCTCTCTCTCTGTTCAAATAAGAAAGCTGCGTGTCCTCGTCAAGTTTAGCGATTTCAAACCACGCATATCGTAACGGCCGAAATTTTGCTCATTACAACTCCACTACGCTCTCATTACAACCATAAATCGGCATAAATCGTTTGACGACTTTGCACCTGTGATGGCGACAATGCAAGGCTGCCTGGCACTGACCGCTATTCCACACTACTGTCAAAAGTCGCCATGTCATGGCGCATCTCGCAACAAATTCGTTATGGCCTCTCGACTTGCTGCATTTGATTACGCAAGTTGTAACTAGCAATGGCGAGGTACGGCATTCAGTGCAACGTACGCCATGTACTTGGCAAACCCACGATGTGCGCAATAGAGCTGCGTAGTGAGTCACAATGAGTCAAGTGCGTCGGCAGCTAATAAATATAGTTCAAGGGCTTAATTAATTACATACAGCTGCCTCGGTTTTCAATTTTGAGTAAAATGTATTTTGGATTCAAGATTTTCTGTATTCGTGATATCATTTGTGAACTTGAACTAATGAATACAACTTAACGAAAATATATTCGGTAATGTAAATGAATATGAAGCTTAACTTTTATTCAAGAAATTTACAGTTTCTCGATATGATTTTCTTTAGTGAGTTCGTTGTAATCAAATTCAGTTTATTAGGTTGTTCTGGAGTGTGAGAAATGAAAAGGCATTTTATATTTTGAGTAAAATGTATATTGCATTAAAGATTTTCAGTAGGTATTTTTTATTTAATTTGAGAACTTCATTTATAGGTAAATATGACACTGAATACTACGCAAAAGAATATATATTTGGTAATTATATAGATATTTTCTCATTTTAAATTTTATTCAGTAAATTTATATCCTTTTTCAAATTGATTTTCTGAAGTACGAAATGGCATTTTTTATCATTTTATTAGTCTATATCATTGATTCCTGCCAATGAATGAAGCCTGCAGGGGAGTTTGCATGATCACGAAAACGACCTCATGGGTCACCAAGTCCTCTCGATCTGCCTCACTCCTGGCAGTAGAATTTGTATATATATGATATATATATATATATATATATATATATATATATATATATATATATATATATATATATATATCAAAATTAATTTGTGCAACAACACAAGCAACCTACACCAAGGACTCGATACGATCATGAAGAAGATTTATGGGGGTCTGAAACACTGAATCTATGGGAGAAAAATGGAAAATAATTAGTTTATTAGACTATATATATATATATATATATATATATATATATATATATATATATATATATATATATATATATATATGGTAGCATCCATCTTCACAACTCAGCACAATCCCGTTACGTAAGTCGGAATAATATGCAACTAAATCGCAAATAAATCGTCAAAAATCGTCGTGTCTTTACGGAACTCGCCGTCTTGTAAAAACCATTAAATGTGGGCGTGGCCTAAATCATCGGCGACTTGCGCGTACGACTACGTAGTAAATACGTAATCTCGTCTCAACTTGCGCAATGCTGTTGTAATGGTTCATTGCGCAAGTCGTCATGGAGTCGATATCAGCTGACAATTCTACAGGAGAATGGTCGCCAAATCCAGCCTTTACGTTTACGACATTCGCAATCTGAAATCGCCAATGTGTGACCCAGGCTTTAAAGTTGTCTCTGATAAAACGAGATTAGCAACATCAGCTCGAATATTATATTTTGAAAACCCAATTTTCATGAATGTTGGAAAAATGCAAAAAGTGTACCTCTCCAAACTCCTTACGAAGAGACAAAATTTCAATGAACAGGGAACGGAAATTGTTGGTGAATCCTTGTTTCACATGCTCCTCCTTTTTCGACAGAACTAACAGGACTATGAACGGAGTTTTCTGTGCCTAAGGAATCTGTAGCACCTTACGCGTGGCATTTCTGCCTTTTTATCAATGGAGTATCTTGTATCTCATGACTATAGTAGATTCACATCATCCATGCATCTGATGTCTAGGCCAGTCCCTTACGACACTCCTGATTGGCTGTTGATAAGCCAATCACAGGGCTGGAAACTCTGTTTCTCTCGAGAGTTCACATAGGCAGGATGTATGTTCCACCTCTCCTGAGGGATGTCTTCCAAAGTGTCCCTCAGGAGAGGTGGAACATACTTCCTGCCCAAGTGAACTCTCGAGAGAGACTGAGAGTTTCCAGCCCTGTGATTGGCTTATCAACAACCAATCAGGAGCGTCGTAAGGGACTGGCCTAGACATGATGCAAGGGTGGTGTGAATCTACTATAGTACATGACAAAAAGCATATCTAGTATCGTTTTATTCATTTAGAGTTTATACCATTTAATGAATAGTGGTATGAATTAGTTAATGAACAGCGTGACTGGCAGCCAATCCCTCCAGAAAACAATGATAATAAGATCAATAAAAGGAAAGCCTTACCCGGTTTCTGGAAGTTTTCTGCTAGATACGGGAAAACGAAACGAGGCTTCCTGTCCAAAATACTCATATCGTAAACTGAACAGCCGTGATGAACAGGATCACAGAAAAAGAGAGATAATGAATGTATCAGAAGAAAAAGTCCTCTACAGTTTCTAAACAGTAACCGATAGGTCTGTGTTAGCAATGGCTGTGCGGAAGTTCCTTCTCAACTTCAGTGTTTGCTTTTATTTTCCCCTTCCTTTGTCCGGAGCGTTTGAAGCGTCGTTCGCCCGAGTCCCAGAAGTAAACAGAGCGCTGTTTACAAGAGTGGAAGGAAGGAAGCGATCGCGAGGTCACTCTCGAATATCAAGAAACATCTTTCTTCATTACAAATGTCTACGGGAAAATAAACAGAAAGAATATTTATTTTCCTGGGATGACAGATACCGTCAATAAGGTCGAAATAGCAAAATCAATTAAGTGGGTCAAAAGGTTTACAGGAACTTACGAGACAAGTGACAGGGAAATAAACGTCTACCGATTTAACAAGAAGTATTTTGAAGAGGAAAAATTGGAAGAGCAATGGGTCAGATCCCTCAAGCTCTTTTCCTTAAGTAACCTGTGAATGTAACCGTTGATGAAACTGAAATATGAATAGTTGGGATGAATACATAAATAAACATGAACTTCTTTAGCGGTGAAAATGCCACCACAATGAAACCAAGCAAACAATGTTTTCGCTGCTTTCAAGGTACATAAACGCCTGAGTTTACCTATCACGGTCTTACCTGAGGCTTACTGTTGATTTGAAAGCCACGTCCAAATACCTTCCATCTCACATTCGTTATTATAAACCTTAAGAGATTGATCGTTGACAAGACAGTATGTATAAGTTAAAAGTATTTTTTATCAAACAATGAGATTATGTACTTTCATTGCAATGGAAGGCATGTAAGTTGGTTCTTGTGGAAAAGTACTTTATGCATGACTAAGAGGGCTCTGTGGGTGTCATTTCTGTCGTGATAGTTCAGATTTATTCTCATTCTCCTCCATAACAGTGTTTTGACTGAAGGTGTGGTAGTTGCTAATGCTTTCATTATTAATTACATTTCCCGATGATGATCCTGTGCTTTTCATTTGGCGTGAAGTAATTCGTCCTTGGCCTAAATATATCATATTGGGACTTTCACCGCCGCTGTCATTACAGAACAAAATCTTTAGAAGACAAGTCTGAAGAGCACCAGACTCCCAACCCGGAATGAAATAAGGAATTTTTATGGTTCCACAGACACTGGACACAGCTTTGGAGGGGATGATTCCCTCCAAAGATTAATGACAGTCTCCAGGACATATGTCACTTCCACAAGGGTTCGACATCACAAGGAAATGAACGAGACGACTTCAGCATCCAGCTGAGGATGAGAGATGAGAGACCTCGATTGAAGGGAGCTATTCCAAGGAATTCGGGAACTGACCTCCCAGTGAATACAGTGTCAAAATCGATAGACACGCAAATAGATAGGCGCCCTAAAAGGGATATTCAAATGGTGAATAGGTACAATATGAATAAAAGTGGAGATAAACAAAATACGTGAAATGAAAATTGCAAAAAAGGATGAAGTAAGACGTGAGTGTGTTTCACTTTCTTCGTCTTACCCTCTTTTGAATGATTTCTCAAAGTAAGTGGTAGCGCCTCAGTGGCGTGATCGGTATGGTCTTTGCCTGCCACCTCGGTGGCCGCGAGTTCGATTCTCGGGCATTCCACTGAGGTGTGAGAGATGTGTAATTTTCTGGTGACAGTTCACTCTCGACGTGGTTCGGAAGTCACGTCAAGCCGTTGGTCCCGTTGCTGAATAACCACTGGTTCCACGAGACGTAAAAAGACCATACAAAAAAAAAAAAAAAGTAAGTGGTCAGCGAACTAAGATATGTTATAATATAACCTGAAGTTAATTCATAATGTCGATTCATTTCTTCTTCTCTTTCGGATCGTTTCGCGGATCTGAAACCAGTGAGCAAAAGGTCAATACTTTTCCTTGAGTAGCCAGTGGAACATAAACCGAACATGTTAGCCCAGTTCTTCTCTCGCGTCAGTCCTGGAGAGTGTCTGGGCCTTAATGGACTTTCAGAAGGGAGGCGGAATTGTTATTCCATTTATTCAAGGGAAAAATAAAAAGACGTAAAACTCGTTTTCCCTCTGAATATCGCAGGGCCACAGTTTTCCGGCAGACTTGCGTCCTCCCTTCGGATATATAAAGAGGATGAACTGAGACAAAACGGAAGAAGCGTCCTTCCTGGACTTCTTAGTGTGTCTACTCTCCTGAAGATTAAAAGCTTCCAGTCTAAGACCTGAGGGATATTTTGTTTTGAACATTCAAGTATTTATTTCTGCGAATTGAAGGATATTAATCCGCAAGAGGACATCCTAACATTTATTCGGTTTAAATCTAGGCCTTCAACAAGTAGATTCTAATATTTGAAAGAAACTAGATATAGCTAAAAGCATCGTTTCATTCCAAGTTAACATTTTGGAAAAGGGCATACACACACTTATGTATAGATATATATGTGTATTATATATATACACATATATGAAATATTATATATATATATATATATATATATATATACATTTATATATATATATATATATATATATATATATTAATATATATATATATATATGTATGTATATATATATATATATATATATATGAATACATATAAATGTTTGTTCATAACTTCTGAAAAATGAAAAAATTAAAAATTATTTCTCTCTCTCTCTCTCTCTCTCTCTCTCTCTCTCTCTCTCTCCTCTCTCGACCACTTTTTACGTCCACTGCTGCAAAACGTTATTAATTCTGGGAGATGGATGGGAGATGACGAGGGCGCCGTATGTAAGTACCAAACCCAAACATTTCCGAAGTTTGGAATAATTATGAATCTCATTATCATCAATAGTCACGTTAATTAATTCACTTCAGGAGGTGCTCATATTTCTCCGCGTTATTTTCATCGGTTTTCCATCTTGAGATTGCTGTGTCTCCGTCTGAAGAGTTGTTACTCATATTGTTAGAGAAGGGACGTCAGTCATCGAGGGGATTACATCAAATTCTTTTGATGTGAAATAGTCCACTAAATTGAGACGTTCTTTACCAGCGAAATGAAGGTTGAAGCATTTACATACCATTAAGGATTTGGATGTTTTTAATTCGTCGAGTTGAGGTGAACGCTGCACTTTATTGTTTAATGAAACATTTTCTCCTTGCCTTATAATACTCAAGTAGCTTCCTCGTTACCGGAATCACAATTCGACCCTGTTTTACGATATTCATTTTATTGGTATTAGTTAAACAGGGCGTCCATTAAGTTCCAGTACCATTACAAGTATTTATCGCCTGTAATGGTACTGGGACTTTATGGACACTGTATCATTACCTCCATGAAACTAGTTTGTATTACATTGCTCCTCGTGTAGTTATTAATATTACTATTTGTGGCGTAGTCTCTTTCTTATATAATTGTTCTAATTTTGAAGTTTTCTTGCTCGATACTGCGCAGGTCAGTGAATGTTTTCCTTATATCCTAATTCTTGACCTATATTTAAGGTAATTAGTCATTATAAAAGGCCAAGATTTTATCAATTATGTTTCGTTTAAGCGCCAGAGACAGAGATATAAATCAAACCCGGCAGTGTGTCGAAGATATTGTTGCAAGTATTCATGACTTCGACTCATCTCTCAGAGAGGTACAGACCCTTTTTAAGGGGCAGCATGTGGTGTTTCTCTAACATTCACCAAACGTGGCATATAGTATATATCATTGTTTGTGGTAGCTAATCAACCTCAAACATTCTTCTCCTTGGCCTTGTTGTATACTAAGTTACAGGTCCACTAGAAGGTAAATATTTTAATTTCATCTGAATTTGAGGAAACAAGGTTAGTACCTAACATGGTATTGAAGATTATTTTACCAACAAATTTTGCCTCTGGCCTGTTTTCAAGGTCAATATAGCTGGTTCATTTAAGGTAGATTCTTGGATAAGCCCTATGCCTACGAGACGTTTGTTTGGCGGCCGCTGATTGGCTGGGAGCTGCCTCCCTCCCGGTACCAGCCAATCAACTGTCGCCAAACAAATGTCTCGTAAGCATTTGGCTCATCCAAGAATCTACCTCAAGTGAACCAGCTTTAGAGAATTTAAATTCACATGCAGTAAAATGAATATAGAGTGTCTTTGGAGAGGTAGGGGGAAGGTTCTCATGAACTCAGTCCCAAGGGAAGCAAGTAACATATCCTTTGATATTCTCCAGAATCAATTCCGTAGATTGATTGCTTCCAGATCACAACCAGATCTACGAGCCCTGCATCCATAGGGAGCTTCTCTGCCAAATTTTGATTGGCTTTCGTTCCCCTGGTGGTAAGGACAGGAACCCTCATCAAACTTCATTGGTTTCAGTGTATATAAAACGATATCATCATGGTCTAATACAAAAGAAAACGGACTCATTTGGTGTTGTTATTATCATTACTAGCAATTTACCAATCCTTACTAAAAGCATATATTCATCTGCTGCTTCATATTAGTGACTTAGTGTTTGGTAACTATTATGTAAGATAAATTTGTAAGGTAAATAAGTCTAGGGGCAGAACCAGCTCCGTTTCAGGGAATCCCTTCTAACCCCTACCCCCTTCGGAGGGGGTTAAGTAGGATGAAACCCCATTATAAACCATCTTATGGGTCCCCACTATAACCCTGCCAAGTTTCATGCCCATCGGACCAGCCTTTTGGCCGTGATTGAATGACAGACAGACGTACAGACATATCGCTTCTCCCCAACCCTCCCTATTATAAATCTCCTGATAAAACTTAGTAGGTTTGTGATTCCTTTTTGACTTCCTATATCTGTACTGATTTCCTATACTGGCCTATTTTACACGTTTCACAGGTCATCCCCAATATACTATTTTTCATTTCATCATTTTATTTGGCTTTGATTTGATGAAACTTATTAGGCTGGTACCTTGGAGTCGATGAGTATCTTCTCTTCATATTTATTCTATTTTGCCGTTGCTTCATGTTTTGGCTCCGTGTCAATTAAGGTGTAACGTTTTATTTTGCTTTAATATTCATGAACTTTGGAAGATATACAACTCGAAGGATGTTGACGGTATTTCAAAAATATTTGTTACCTTCACCCACTCTCCGATGAGACGTGACAATTTACAGACCAACATTTTTTTTTTTTTTTTATGTTTTTTATATGAATCTGCGTAAACAAGTACTTTGCGTTTGTTGATTCTCCCCCTCCCAAGATATTTCCTACCATGAACCGAATTCTCAGTCATAGGTCAATGCAAAGGTTAAGAAATTAGTATTTATTATCGAGAAATAGAGACAGGATGATGTCCCTATCCAATCATCAGAGACTTTGCCGAGTCTATAATGGAGTAGTTTGCATGGGTAAACGTCATCTTTTGGGGCAACTGGGTATTCCATCCCCACTAGTCTGCTATAGATCAATTACTCATTATCAAAAAAAATCAGTCCTGTTAATCTTACTATCTCCTACTCTATCCGCATCATAATTTCAACAAACGAAATATTTATTATTTATGACTTCTAAAAGATTTCATAAGCTATATGTTACAATGATGACTTGTTTGTAGGTACTATTGCATTATGCGTTGGTCAAAACAGATGCAATTTGAGTGCAATTTCCTATTTCATATTCACATGAAAGAAGAGCTTGATGTTCGTCGATAATGATGACTATTATATTCTCACTTTCTTTTAGTTTGTTTCGGTCTCTCCTAAGAAACCAATAAGAAAAAACGACGGATATGTTCCGTTCACTTTCGTTCTAAACGGAATTATTCCTTTCAACGCTGATTTTTATATTTAAAAAAAGGACTGATTCCTAAAATTAAAATCAAACGATCACACGAACATTCATTTGCGCATGCAAATCCACACAGCAATCGCCCTGATAATTTTATCCGGCGAATGTGATAAACGAGTTACGAGTTCGTCTCATGAAGCGGTAAATCAGGTCAGGAGATTTGGCCAAATGCCTCCGACGAGAATAATAGTGTCGTAAAACATACGGATGATCTATGGCTCTGGTATCTCACCGAAGTTTATGAAGGGTGTCTCAGTGGTACTCCTACCGCACGGCGCCACTCCCTGATGCCTTCTGAATGTACTACTTATAACCACACACACACACACACACGCACACACACACACACACACATATATATATATATATATATATATATATATATATATATATATATATATATATATATATCATACATATATTTGTGTGTGTGGAAAGTGAAGGAAAATGGCGCGATGCGTAGATGTATGAAAAGGCTGGTGAGATATTTTTCTACAAACGATGTTCATCTGACATCCATCATTCGGCCATTCAAGTACGACTGCAACCGTGATCTATCTCCTTTCTTTTCGTGTTAATAGGCACGCTTTGAAAGACAGACAGCTCAACAGCAGCACGTCGTCTCCCAACACACACTGACTGGGTGAGTAATCAATCCATTCTCAGACACAGATCAGAATACTTCAAAACATACCGCTGAACATCTACTCGTCTACTCCATCTTTCTAAGCCTGGTTCTCAACTCGTTCTATCTTGCGTCTTTTATTTTTCTTTGTACAAGAGCGAGTTTGCTAAGAATGCTTTCATTCGCTCACAAGTGCTCATCTGGTTATTCCCCTATCCAGCACTTCTGCCGAAATCCCGCCCCCTTCCTTGTTTCAACTCGAGTGCGACGAGAAAAGTGTGTGCTCTTCTTATTTCGGTTTAGTACTACAGTCCTCTGCTCCATTCGCCCCATAAAGCATAGGAACCTGCCACTTCCTTTCTTACATCATCACCGTAATAAAAATCAGACTGATATTTGCGTTAACAGCTTAGCGCTTAAAAGTGAATCATTCTGGTCACCAATGGATTATAAATAATGAATAATAAAGTACGATCAAAAAGCGTTACCAAGTAGCCTTTTGATTACGTTTCCCTCTATGAGAGATATTCTTAATGTTACGAATCATGAGCTGGCCTGCCCTTCTATCGCTGTCCAAGGATGATTATGTCGGTCAAGAGAGGTCATCACCGAAAATTTTTAGCTGCATCATGTGGCGTATTATTCTGTTAAATAAGTTCATTAAATAAGTTTAGGCGTTAACGTAAAGCATAATGATATCAGAACTACAATTCTTCCGTCATCCAAAGAGAAATTTCATCAAAGACCTGGGTTTGTTGCCGCTAATGTATTCATGAGCATAAGCTTTATATAAGAGTGGATATTGTTATAGTTTGTTCAAAAGAATGTGGTCTTTCTAAACTTAATGACGACCGAAATGACTCCAGATCTCATCACAGTAGGAAATTATGAATAAACACTACACTTGAATGAGCGAGAGATTTCTTTCTACTGGCAAATAAAATTAATTGACACGATAATGAACATATCCCTCGATTCATCGACTTAGCAAATATGCTCGAGATCAAACACCATTTTGTCATTTCCGTTCGAATTTCAGAGAGCGCGACAGCTGGCTTATTTTATTCCACGTGGAGGCCGTCGGGATGGACATCTTCATGGCATCATCAGCAGAAGCAAAAAAAAATTTATTTTATTCGAAATAAACCAAAAATCTTTTAGACCAAATCTAAAGACAAATATAGTGAAATGGTGCCTCTGAGAAGGAAACAATGAGAGAATCCAGTAGACAGATCAAACCACAGCTAACATACCCATTTGCAAACAGGATGGGAAAAGGGCAAGCTTGATTTTCAAGGGAACCAGATAAAGTAAATACCTTGACTCTAATGGCGAGGTGGTCGAGAGGAGCAGTACCCCAATTTAGTTCAGCCATTGCAGGAGAAGGATGAATGGATGGAGTGGATACAAAAGGGCGCTGAGAAACACCTGGCCCCCCAAGTACTGGCTGATGTAGCTTCTGCTTCGACACAAATGAAAATTCCGAGGCAGAAATTGAATTCATTTCAATAAAAAAAAAAGAGCAGCGGTAATGAAGTACTGGCAAAGGATTAGAGAGAACGGACGAATTGTAAATTGTCTGGCGCCTCAACTATCAGAGCCACAAAGGTCGAACAAAATTTGTTCATCATTTTATGTTAATGAGAAAATGATAAAAGAAAAAAGAAAACATATATATATCAGCACTGCAAAAACCTAAATATAAAACTACGAATGAAAAGCAATACACTGAATTGGAACTTCGTAGTTTGGAATTTGAATTATTGTTGGCAACATAGTTAACTGATCAATAAAATGGAACTGCAATTATTCCTCGGCACACAGCTGCATGGTTAATTACTCTAATATTTTCAATTTGGTTATAGGAAATAATAGATTAGGCCTTTTGCTTTGTGACCACTTTGAGACTTTTGCTCTGTATTCTCAGAAAGCTCTCTCTTATGTGAATGTGAAAGGCAACATTTTCCATTATCTTTTTTTAATGAAGGTCATCTTATCCAAAAAAAGGTGTAGTTGAGCTGACTTCGACCACTTGATATATATATATGTGTGTGTGTGTGTGTGTGTGAATCTTTATCACATCACCGTGATTCATACACATGCATTAAGCTACAAATGTCCCTTAATATCCAATTCGCCCTACCTCGGAATTAATATATTTTCATATATTGAACCGAAGGGGAATTTCTTAGTTGATAATAATTTTGTCCTCTCGTGGATTCGAACCAGCGAACACAGGAGACATCAGGACTTCAGTAATGTTACCGAATAGGCCGAGTCGATAACTCACTGAAGTCCTGATTTCTCCTCTGTGCGCTGGTTCGCATCCACGAGAGGACGAAATTATTATCAACTGAAAAATTCCCCTTCGGTTAACGTGAATGATAATATATTAATTCCTAGGTAGAGTGAATTGGATATTAAAACATTTGCAGCTTATTGCATGTATGTATGTATATGTATGCACGCGTAGCCTTCGGCAATTTGCTCCAAATGGTGAACTTTTCCATTACCCTGAAATTGCAATCATCACTAATTGTCATAAGTCTGAAATATGAAATGTTCGATGCGAGAAAGTTCTGTTGTGATGGACGTTGCATTTCGCATGTTATGACTTTCAGATCATTAGCAAAGCTTTCATTATCAACAGCCATCAAGTATCGGGCTCGTTATGCAGAGATGTTGATATAACGCATCGCAGGTGATACTGAGCCAATGTAATACATACTTCGTGTAAACACTGGGTGCATGAATGTGGCAAAGTTCCTCAGAACTTTGCATTTAATATTGTGTAATTATGATTTCTTTCACTTTTACGCATATTCCCAAATAAACACCTACAGAACATGCGTAGTTCTAAAGCAGACGATTACCTAGCACACCTGATCTCTTCGCATAGAAAACGCTCGTCAATAGATGCAGACCAACGATTATCATCTTATCTCTCCTTTATTATGACCGCAGTTAAAACAAATGACATACCACTTTGCTGACAGGGTTTTCATTCCCATATTACCGCCGCAAATCAGTGGATGGAGCTGAGGAATGAAGTCCTAGGGAGGATTTTCAGTATGTGCCGATGTGGCATTGATGAAATGAATGTATGATGAGTGAGTGTAAGGAAAGCAAGAGGGATGTTATGGCACTTATTGGCGCAACATTGAAAGGGTACCTGAGTGCGAGGGAGGACCAACTTATGTGGCAGTTATGTTTTTGGTTGAAAACATAACCTCATGAAGTGGGTCATGCTGTGAAAAACCATGTTTGCATGTTGTAGGCGAATTACTAAAATTTCCTAATGCTACCTGTACTAAAGCAAAGATGGTTATGCGCTTAAAGAGGGTGATCAGTTTGTAACCGCAGCGCAATAATATCAAACACGACTTTGATACAATTCTTTTCCTGTGGCTCCTTTCCACCCTTTCGCTTTTGCGTTATTCTGGCCTAGACTAAACCAGGTCATTGGGCCGCTCATTCTATCAACCTTTGCCCTTTGAAAAAACCGAGTGATTTTTGGTATGCTCTCAAAATAAACTTAAATTTCTAATTTGTGGCTTTTACGGAATATGTTTATGCTGAACTACTACGCTCGCTCTTTATGAACCATGAATTTTTGTGCACGATTGATACCGGAGTTCTCAGGAAACGTGTTGTGAATGATGACCTTTATGAAGGCGCCTCCAACAACTGTGTTGGTGTCATGAAGCGTTTTTGCATTTCTATCTGTGCATCTTTCCAGTCCTTTTCCATTTTTCCCGCTGTGCGTTCACACCTCTGAAGCTCTGCGCTAATCACTTGAACGCATGTCTGATTTACATTGTAGAATACCAGAAACTATCATGCAGTCAATTCCTTTCGTGCTTCCCGATATCTGATCCGGATATTGTCTTTAACGCCCGCTCTAATTCCTCATCAGACGAGCGGGTTGAGTACTCGCCTACCAATCTGATAGCCCGAGTTCGTTTCCCCGCTCTTCCAACGCGGAATCAGAGGAATCTATTTCTGGTGAATAGAAATTCATTTCTCGATATAACGTGGTTCAGATCCCACACTAAGTTGCAGGTACCGTTGCTAAGTAACCAACTGGTTCCTAGCCACATAAATCTAATCCTTCGAGCCAGCCGTAGGAGAGATGTTAATCAACTCAGTGGTCTGGCTGAACTAAGATATACTTTTTAACACCTGCTCTACGGTTCCTTGGACTCTAATTAGTCGTTGCCAATGAAAGGAGGGTCGTTCCTCGGATTGCTTACTTGAGAAGCTGGAAAAGCCAAGAGATATATTTTAGAAACACTACATCAAAAGTCAGCTTCTTAAAAGTGAATATGAAAAGGATTATTTTTTTATTCTCTGGGCCTCATAAGAATCAGTTTCAGATTTAAGAAATGACTAGGCTTCTAGATGATCACTGACCATGTGGAGAAAACTTGTCGACTAGTAAGAAGAATTTTTGACAACTGGACGACCGCACAATCACCCAAAATTGAAGAGAATTATAGAGAAATTTAAATAAATTTCTTTATTTCTGAAACATTACTTACTGATAAATTCCCCTATCATTCAACCTGCATGCAACAGTTGTAGTAAATCCATTTTTTGTGAGGGATGGGAAGAGAAGGCCCAAAGTCGGCTATCAGTTTTTTTTTTTTTTTTTTTTTTTTTGTGACGGGGTTTGGACATGGAATTACCTCTGTAATCATAAACTAAAGGTTTTGGTTTCCTGGGCTTTGCCCTAGACCCCCGCTACCCCGCTGGAGGAGCACCCACCCATGACTCTCTGGCTTTATGAATCGTGGTAGGCCTACCTTTGACTAAAAATGTAAGACTGCAAGGCAGCAGTTTCCACAGTTACTGGCGGTGGGCCTAACCTTTTGCTCAAAAGTAAGACTGCAAGGCAACAGTTTCCACAGTTATTGGCTGTGGGCCTAACCTTTTGCTCAAAAGTAAAATTGCAAGGCAGCAGTTTCCACAGTTACTGGCGGTGGCCATGGCCTTTTGCTCAAAAGTAAGACTGCAAGTCACGCCTACGGCACTCGGCAGTAGTACTGTAGTTTACCCCACATTACAAATCATAATACCCATTTGGTCGCCCAGTGAAATTTCCTTAACATATGCATTGCAAAGTGGACAAATTTGTTTATAATCAGAGTCAAAATAAATGCCTTCAAACTTAAGCTAAAGAAATATTTAGCAATTAAGCAAAGGACTCAATAAGGACTGGGAGCCAAATGACATATTATCCTTCTCGTTGTGAAGTAGGAGAACCCTTCAGTTATTTGCTACTTTTGAAAGTGCAACAAGACTTCAAAATGAGGTAAGGATGTTTATATGTAGTGGCTTGAGCAGTGTGCCAATTTTTACGTAACATACATTCAAACAGTTGTGGAACTGTATATAAAGTTATTTGTAAATGATTTATAATTCTCGTAGGTTCCACCCTCTTGTCAGACTTGGGTGGAGGAATTGCTAATGACCTGGTCTCTCACTTCAAAGATCTGGGGGTCAGAAACTTATTTCTGTTAAAAAAATTATATATATATATGTATATATATATATATATATATATATATATATATATATATATAGATATATATATATATCATATATATATATTCGTCTCCCTAGCCTATTTAAAAGTTTGGTCTATACCTTTAAAACCTTTACACAAAAATGCGCATTAGGCCATACAACAGTTCCCCTACCTTTAGCCAGCTGAGTGCCGCAGTGTTCTAGATGTTGCACGATTTTACGATTTTGTACAGTCCGGGATGTTTGCCTCCTTTCCACTCCACCAGAGGCGTTCCTCCCATCATTTCTTGCCTTGCTACTGCGCATTATTACGTGTGTGTATGTGTGTGTGTGTGTGGGTGTGTGTATGATCGAACTTCTTTACACCTGCCTGAAAAATCCAGTCCACCAAAATCACGAAGCAAATACATTGAAAGTCACAGGAAACCAGAGTGCTTTACGCTTATGATTGCTTCTGTCGTTCTTCTTCGTTGGGTGATCAAACCCTTCACGAGCAGATAACCCGAGTAGGTGAATTCATTTAGCATCTCTAACGAAGAGCTATACAGACAAAATATTGTCACTCCGTCGAGTGCATCGTCTGCATTGAAAAAAAACGAAGCTGTTGTTGACAAGATCACATTCGTTTTAATGCGAAGCAGACAGTAATGAAGCTTATGAATCGCAGCACTTCCCCGTCAGGTCTGGAGGAGATTTTACCTTCGGCAAGTTTTCCGTTCCTTTCGTCTTTGGGGCAGACTGGGGAAATGACGGGATGGCCCTAACCAAGGGCTTGGCCCTTACACCATCCCTTCTGCCGCCTGTCCTCCTCTCTCGTCTCTCACGGGAAAGGAGGAACCGAAATGTCCTGTGTATTCTTCGGCTCTGAAGATGTCACTTTTTGACCCCCTCCCCAGTCCACAGATCTCTTCCTGATCAATGGATGGCTGAACAATTATCACATGATTTCGACTGATGACATGTCATAATTAATGATGACGTTTTATGGCTCATCTAACTAGGACATTAATAATAACATCTGTTAATACATCACGGCATCAATATGGCGCATCACCTAATCCTGTGCGTTGCAACTTCGCAACGGACTGACGAATCCAAGTTCCTATGTTTGTAAAAGTCTAGTCATATATATATATATATATATAATATATATATATATATATATATATATATATATATATATATATATATATATATATATATATATATATATATAAAGTGATTAGCGTAGCAATACATAAGCAAATCACTATGTAAACAGGAATATTCTGAAACACTCGTAAAGAATATACATAAGCAATGCCGGAGGCAGCTATATTTTCGCTATGCTCACTGGGCACTGAAATTATGCCATGCTGAGTTTGGGCAGTGAGTGGGGCTGATGACAACAAAGATTTAGGAAGAGACGCCGGGCTTAGCATGAGGCTACAAAAAATAAACAAATAAATAAATAAATACTCTCTGAAGTTAATATTGAAAGCTTTTTCGGGAAAGGATCGAGCGAAGGGGGCCAAGAAAAACTTCAATAAAGATTAATAAACGGAAGTGGAATTATTAAGTAAAGATAAGAGTAGATGTAAACGACGTTTACGCATTAAGCAAAAACGCCCAGAGCAAAAGAGCCAAGAACTTCCAGTGCCAGAATTCTAATGAGACGAACGGGTAACGAGACGGAGGCAATCGTTTACAATCACGATAAGGAGCATTAAACAGGTGCAGTCACCTGGCGGCGCGGCAACTCGCTATAAAATCAAGAACCACACGAATACAGAAAACAAGTGAACATCACAAAGACGACGCAAAATGTTTATCTTTCGACGACTGGCTGACGTAGCCTGAAGCTCATTCAAGCGGCAAAAGTGTTAGAAAGCAATTGCCAGCGACCGTGAGGATGATTCAAGGCTTCCGACAGCGACAGGTGGAGAAGCATTTGGCGGGATAAGAAGTCAAGATTATGAGCCATAAGTCAAGCGAGCAACTTCGATATTCCTTTTCTTTTATTACTAATAGATTTGTTGGGTAGTGCCACCCGACCTTAGCCGGACATCATCGTGAAAAGTTAGTAGGAAACGATGTTAATCTCTGTTGAAACCCCCAACGGAGAAACAGACAAACTTGGCCTCCAGCTGTATAGCCACCAGATATGCAGATGCCGCTAAACCCTTTTGATTCTGGCCCGCGGTTTTGACGTAGTTCTACCTGCCGAGACTATTTTGAGAAGTTTCCCCTTCTTTCAACTCTAATATGCCTCTCTCCCCTCACTCTTCTTCCACCTCATTACCCTTCCCTCCTCCTAACACCACCCCCCTACCGCCCGACCCCTAATCTGCCCTGGCCCTCCCTAAGTTCCGATATGGCACAGTACCTCCTTACTCCTTACATGCCTGGTATCATTTTTCTTAAACGTTCGGCAGTTGTTTTATGGGGCAGCTGCGCTCATCTTGCCAAGTTCTGTTTATTTTTATCGCCAACCTTAATTTTATTAGTTACTTCTATATACTGTTCGTGCGTGCCTGATCTGACTATTTACAATGCGTTACGTAAAACTTACCAAGATGTTTCATAATATTACCAGTATCTTCAAGCTGTTCATCTTGTTGTCAGTTACGTTATGTTGCTAACTTGCAAATGCTACCGATTGTTATACATAATAATGAAGCTGAGGTATACATTTCTATTGAATGGGATAACGCTCCAAGTTAGATCAATCAGAAGGTTAATATTTTCTATTCAGAAGTCACTTTTTGTTACAGATAACATCTGGCCCTTCGTTACATAAATAGATAGAGAAGTCACTCATTCACTTTACCAAGGTCTTTCCCGCTTAATTCCCTCGATTCTTAACGGATTCCTTCCGTCAAAAGCAGATCTATCGCTTCCTTACTATTTTTATTCGTCTCTTTCTTTTACCTTATTCACGCTAGTCCTAGACTAGTTCATGCAAGTCCTCTTCCCTTGGACACAGAGATCGACTAGCTTTAACGTTATCTGAAAATTAAAGTTAGTATAAGCTTAGTCTTGCCTCAATTTAACATTATCTGAAAATCAAAGGTAGTATAAACTTAGTTCTACATCAATTTTCGTCGAGAGTAAATTAGCCACTCGTGTAATTTCCCTCGCATGTGATCTCTCTAAAATAAATTCATCAAAATAAATCCTGCGTTCACCACTGAATCCTACCAGCGTCTCAGTGGCGTGGTTGGTATGGTGTTTGCGTCCCACGTCGGTGGTCGCGGGTTCGATTCTCGGCCATTCCATTGAGGAGTGAGAGATGTGTACTTCTGGGGATAGAAGGTCACTCTCGACGTGGTTCGGAAGTCACGTCAAGCCGTTGGTCCCGTTGCTGAATAACCACTGGTTCCATGCAACGTAAAAACACCAAACAAATGGATCCCTACCTGCAGCGCCGCCCACGTAGGCGAGAATGGAAGCCGCCACTACATGTGGTCTGAACCAGGCGCAGGCGGCGTCTATAAAGTGGTCGTATGAAGGAGACGATGCTAATGACTTCAGCCGATTTCATTTATGAATGTCCGGTCTGAGACGATGATTGAACCGGAGGAGAAATA
The DNA here is from genome assembly GCF_015104395.2 of Macrobrachium nipponense. Lineage (NCBI taxonomy): Eukaryota > Metazoa > Arthropoda > Malacostraca > Decapoda > Palaemonidae > Macrobrachium > Macrobrachium nipponense. The sequence continues at coordinate 22,013,766 of NC_087201.1, read as the reverse complement.
AGGTCATGAGGTTAGGACACTTTTTTTATCTGCCTTTTTTTTTTATTTTCCTGTGAATGCAGCGAATCTGTCATATAGTTGTTACTTTGTCTCACTATCTTGTTTTTCAGCCAGCTGCCATTTTCCTAAATAAGTTTTTTTTTTCCCGTAAGGGTTGGGGCTAAGGGGGTTAACAAGGTATTCCCCATTAGAATGCTTATATATATATATATATATATATATATATATATATATATATATATATATATATATATATATATATATATATATATATATATATATATATATAGATATAGTATAGTATATATATATATATATAATATAATATATATATATATATATATATATGCGACTGTAATAGCCATAATGCGCTCTTAACTTCTTGAAATCTTTGCTCTATTTTGGATACACTTGTCACTACAAACCCTCAAGATAGAGTTCAAAGAAATTTTTGAAGAAATTGTGATGTCCGGTACCGGGAAACGAACCCAGGTTCCATAATCACAAAGAGGTGACGCGGTCAGATCGGCAATATGACCTCTTTGTGATTATGGGGCCTGGGTTCGTGTCCCGGTACCGGACATCACAATTTCTTCAAAAATTTCTTTGAACTTGGATCTCCAGGGTATGTAGTGACAAGCGTATCCAAAAAAAATGGCAAAGAATTCAAGAAGTTATTACGGTTGCATATGTATCTGGTAAAAAAGTGACCAGTAGATTCTACTTATATATATATATATATATATATATATATATATATATATATATATATATATATATATATATATATATATATATACATATATATATATATAATATATATATAAAGTAAATGCCACGAAGGAAAGGCTTTTCAGCCGAAAGATCTCGCAGACTCCTTCGTTTATTTTTCCTTCGTGGCATTTATCTTTATTTATGGATTTATCACGTTCCTAACTTTCGTGATTCTGTTATACATATATATATATATATATATATATGTATAAATTCATATACATACTATATATATATATATATATATATATATATATATATATATATATATATTATTTTTATATATTCAATATATAATTATATGCATCGACAGATAGATAAATAGACAGATGCGTGTTCATGTGTACGCATACCTCGTAAGTCAAATTTATGTTATTCATTCAACACGCCCTAAGCTCTCACACGAGAGTTACATAGCAGCGCCGATAAAAATCGAACATACAATTCTAGGCACAAGAAACACCCAGATCACGAAAAGAAAGCCTACTCCTGGGTTAATGTGATCGAGTGGTTACTTATAGGCTCGATCATTTACACAGTGTAGTCTCTCAAAGGTCGACTGTGAATATCTACTGTATATGCAGACACAAACGCCACGTTCATTTCAAAACAGTCACACGCACAAACGATGTCAGTGGAAAACATATGAAATAACCTACGCCCCCGTTTTAAGGAAGCCATCAAAGGATGATGTCTGGTTAATGAGTCAGCCTAGCACCTGTTGGTTTAGCGGACTTTAAATTTTTAAAAATGTGGTATGTTTTTCAGCGTCCGTTGTTGGTTCACATCAGTGGCGTTGTACAACTATATACAAAGGGACAGACAGGCAGCACAAGTACAAAGCAACGGTAACACTTCTGACCTGTTTAGAACGACAACCACTGCGCACACATTTCCATAAAATTAATCTTGGAACCGTTCTCTCCCTCATTTTCCACATCCATGAATCGACAAGGCCTCGAAAACAGGGAAGCATTTTATGCGGAGACAAACACAGAACGTTTGAATAATAGAGTTTAGTATCGCTTGGAATGTTATTGGCGAATGTTGAAAGAATATATGTTGTCAACGCTGAGTTCGAAGTTGTGACCTCTAGTATATATTTATATAAATATATCTTTTATTACGTTCATGTATAATGTTTTATTGTTGTAGATGGAAACTGAAAAAGGGGTCAAAATGTTTCTATGTTGCAAGTGCATTGAACTTATAGTTTATACTTTACATTCCCGGAAATCATGCAGAACGGAAAAAGAAATTAAACAAATAAAAAAATCAACAGCTAGGGTATTTGATCAACGAATCATAAACATCAATAGATGAAGGAAGAGGAAAAGATATCTCGGAAACTTATCAATAGTCTACTCTCTCTCTCTCTCTCTCTCTCTCTCTCCTCTCTCTCTCTCTCTCTCTCTCGCCTCTCTCTCTCTCTCTCTCTCTCTATCTCTCTTCCTCTCTCTCTCTCTCTCTCTCTCTCTCTCTCTCTCCTTCAATTCACATTTTATGATCTCTCGACGACCCATCGTCGAAGAAATAACAAAATAAGAACAAAATGTTCGGGTATTTCAGCAGACGAAGCCATTTACGCGAGTGTTTAGTGGCTAGAAATCGTTACGAGCTGCCAGACGCTGCCATATATTAGACTGTTTATACTTGCATGCTCTCGGGATAAAGCCGTTTTCCTCAAACATATTACCCATTGAATTTATATCTCCCTCATTCCGTTACAATCGGCTGGAAAGTAGGGAAATAAAAATGAAGCGTCTTTATTATTTTGGCTTATTTCTAATCGACTTTTTCTTTTCACATAAAACTGTAACGTACATCAAATTTCCATTTTTGGGGGGTTAATCTTCGTATTACTTTTCCAAAAGCTATCGATTACGTTTTCTTTCTATATTTAGTGACAGCATCTCTCTTTCTGTACCATCTCCTGATGAAGAAGAGTCATTTGTTTTTCTCTCTTACACTTATTTCAACGGACGTTATCAAGGTACCGAATATTACAAAGTTATGTAACTCTTGTTTTTATTCAACACTTACTGTTTGGCACACTCAAAAAAAAAATATAAAAGATAAAAAATACTCACACTTACATACACACTCTTAGGACAAGGTTGTGGCTTCAGTTCCTTTATCAGATCTCCTCCTCTTGTCACGATAACTTTGACACAACAATAATAAAGAGAGAGAGGAGAGAGAGAGAGAGAGAGAGATGGACCAGCGCCATAAAAGAATGAATAATGAAGACTCGCAAATTTAAGAATGTCTGGTGCACATCTTTGTATACAAAGACGTTCTACCACGGCAATCACTGCTTATATTATCTAATGTGTAAAGCACTCAACTAACTAGTCAGAGGTCAGGCAAAAATAATAAATAGCCCGCAGTCTTCACCGTTTCTAATACAAGCTTCACATAAGTCACAGATTCTATGATTGTACAATACTAACACCATTTAGACAAATGAGTGTACAAGAAATATGCAAAAC